>NC_051227.1:19938657-20083657 GCF_015220715.1 Pygocentrus nattereri
TTTTCCACATAATTAATTTTGAAGAGGAGTTCTGCTCATTTTCCATGCACTCCACCACTCTGCTCCTGCTGTTTACAACACTCTTGGTTGGGGATCTACAACATTCCTTGAGCTTGAGCTCTCTTGGTTAATTATTAGTAGGCTAGCTGTTTCTGAGACTATATTTGTTTGAGTGTACCAGTGTTGATGGGTCTAATTTTAAATAGAGATCTTTTCCAATACAATACTGAAAATTTGAGGTTTGCCCTATATCGATACTCATTCACTATTTCTTTTTTAATTGCTTTAAACAGCTTTTCCAGTCGATTACCGGTATTATTACAAGTATGCAGATACATTTGTATGTTGTTAAAATCTTGAAAATCTACCCTTAGGGTGAATCTAGCATAAATACAAGAGCAATATATTAGGAAATCCAGGTTGTTTCCCACCTTCCGCCCAATGACTGCTGAGATAGGCTCCTGCTCACCCTGCAACCCATAAGGATAAGGTTACGGAACTGGCCCTGTGACCGGAAGGTTGCTGGTTAAATCCCCAGCTATGACAGTCCATGACTGAGGTGTCCTTGAGCAAGACACCTAACCCCCAATTGCTCCCCAGGCGCTGAGCATAGGGCTGCCCACCACTCTGGGCAAGTTTGCTCACTGCCCCCTAGTGTGTGTGTGTCTGTGTGTGTGTGTGTGTATGTGGTGTTTCACTTTGAGGATGGGATAAATGTGGAGGTGGAATTTCCCCGTTTGTGGGATTTAAAAAAAAAAAAAAGTATCACTTAAGTTACCCTTTATCAGTCCCGCAACAGGGAAATTCACCTCCACATTTAACCGATTTGTGCAGTGTTTCACCTACATACACACTAGTGAACGCACGCACACTAGGTTGCAGTGAGCACACTTGCCCATAGGGTGGGCAGCCCTGACCATGACACCCGGTGACAATTGGGGGTTAGGTGTCTAGGCTAAAAGACACCTCAGTCAGCTCAGGGGAGCAACTTTCCAATCACAAGGCTGATTCCCTAACCTCCAGCCCATGACTGCCCCCTTAGGAAGTCCTATTGTGATATCCTTTAGAATGGGGTTAGAATTGAACATGTGCAGTTTCATGAATGCAGCTGTTCTGGAAACTAATTTGTTTGGTTCTGAACGTGGATAAAAATTGATTTTGAGAGAACAACTTTAAGACTCATCTCAGAACTGCACTAGAGAATGAGTGTGAATGTTGTCCTTAATACGAAGGAAGAAGACGTATTTGGATATGCTAATTCGATTACACAAGAAACAAGCTTTTTCAGTGATATTCAGTGATGAACATCTGGAAGATACTCTTAGACACAAGTAGAAGTAAAGTGACGAAACACACTGAAACACACTGATTTCCTTTAAGCTTTGGCATTTGACATTTTTATAATTGTAGTTTAGGAGAACATATGCTTTAGATGTAATTTATACAAAAACCTAAAAAATGAATAACCAGGACCAAAATGATCATTTCTGCCAGAAATATCCACTAAGTAACATAACATGTACAATACTAAATTCAGTACTAAGCAGAGCTAAACAATCCAATCAGAACAAACGAAGCTGGATTTGTAAGACATTCCTTTGGCTACACAGTGTGTATCTAGTTAACATTGTGGTCTTCTCTGACTTGGCCAGAGGGGTTCATTAATAAGTTTTTTCTTACAGAAGTTGTAGTCATCCTGCTAGTGCTCTCTGCTGACTTACCGCAACAGGCTGCAAATCACCTAGCTAAAGTACACTACATGGTTTCACAGGTCTGACACTGTAGAAAAGCACAATATTGGATAATTGAATAGTTGAAGGAGGGCATGTCCTGTCACCTTGCCAAACAAAGCATCTGGCAGTAAAATCATCTGCCTGCTGTTTGATTTCTGCAGGCTCACACAGGGCTAACAGCTTAAGGATGAGCAGAGAGAGAGAGAGAGAGAGAGAGAGAGAGAGACTATGTACAATGAGTGACAGGTAATTTTAAAACTGTTGTGGTGGAGCTGGGATTTTAAATTAGAGATGTCATAATTATATTAAAGTTTTATGTACAGAGCACCTTTCACATACCCGAGGACTGTAATTATTCTATGTACTCAGGGCAACTGTAAAATAATAAAAAATTAATAAAATAGCATTCAAATATCAAAGGAGAATGAAAAAAAAAAACAATGAACAAGAAAAACATGGTCTGTAAGACTGCAAGTGTTTGGATGACTTAGCCAAAAAAAGTTCTGAAAGGCTGAATAGCAGCTTTCCCAATGAGCTCACAACTTTGTTCAGGCTGATCATCCATTCCACTTTTTTGTGCACCCCAGTTGTTGTTCTGTGAATATGTTTGCATTTAAATTTACAATCTGTCATTTATAGCACATACACTTTGCTAAGATGCTAATTAGCAAATCTATGAGATGGAATCACTTATTTATTTAATTTGGATCCTGAGAGTTTACAAGTGGCAGTTACAAGAGTTTTAGAGGCAGTTATTAATGTTATTGCATCTAGTTTGGCCTTTGAATTTTTGGAGGGGAGCGTGAAATGAATCTCGTTACTCAGTGTTTAAGAACATGCAGTGCTTTGTTTCTTCATAATTAAATGGTTATGATGTAAACACAGTCATTCAGACTGGTTTAATGTGAAATCCTCTAGTGTAAGAATTGTGAGAGGAACCAGCCTGTGAAGAGTTTAATGCCTCTAAAAGCTCCCTCACAGAAAGCTATTACATGAAATCATTATGTAGTAACTGATGCCAGAGCAACAGTTTACTGATTGTTTGGACATAATCCTTTAATGGCGGGGAGGGAAAATGGTTCCTGAAGAAAGCTAACATCTTTTAGATCTGCCACTATTTTACTATAAACATAACATAAAAAACTCACATGTAGGTTCACTGGTTGTTTTTGGTAGAAAATAAAATGGCTGTATTTGTGCTGCAGGCATCATGACCCCCGATTCCTGTCACCACCCCTATAAAGAAATCCAACTTGGTCAGTTTGTCTGTAATGCATCATATCACAGATGACTCTGAATGACGTTTTTACATCTTAATGGGTGAAATAGTTGAATTAGGCAGAAATGTTAAAAAAATCAATGACATTCCTTTTGAATGCTCTGTTTATCTGCCGACTGACTACAGCACTGTATATTCTACTTTCTAACTGACTGTAGTTGTTTATTTAGTTCAGATATGGCTGAATTTTTTACGTCACTGCCAGATGTCTAGAGTTGTCACTCTGGCTGAAGCTGTGTTCTGTAGTTCTGATATACACAGACGGATGTACACATGGTCTCAGGCTGAAGAGATGAAATGATCAAATTGGTTGAGTGTTGGTTGCCCCCCATTGGTTCTTTACCTCTGAAATCATGCTGTACTTTCTCTCTAGCTGTGAAACACACACACACAGACACACACACACGCACGCACACACACACACACGCCCTCACCATACTGCCTTATTGCCTTAGACTGTCCTCTGTGTGTAGATGCTGGGGGTCAACTCAGTATGACTGGAGGCCTCTCTTTGAAGTGAAGCTTGAGCTCACCAAGAAAGAGGGGATGAGAGAGAGAAGGGAGTAGAAAAGTGAGAGAGAGAAAGGAGTAGAAAAGTGAGAGAGAGAGAAAGAGAGAGAGAAGTAGAAAAGTGAGAAAGACAGAGAAGAGAGTAGAAAAATGAGAGTGTGAGAGAGAGAGAGAGAGAGAGAGAGAGAGAGAGAGAGAGAGAGAGAGGAGTAGAAAAGTGAGAAAGAGAGAGAAGGGAGTAGAAAAATGAAAGAAAGAGAATGGAGTAGTGAGAGATAAAGGGAATCAAAAGAGAGAGAAAGATTGTAAGACCCCCCCTCCCATAATCCTAGCCCCCCTGACCCTTATCAAACCTGTGAAATATGTCCTGTTGATCTCTTTACGACTATTATTATATTTATTAATGTTATTATATAATATTGTTATTCAAGTGCAATTAATTGAGGGAGAGAGAGAGAGAGCAGGTGTTAACCCCAGTGTACATGACTTCAGGTGGTGTTGGTTTACTCTTGAGCCCCTTGCTGTGTACCGCTGAGCAGGTCCACCCCTGGGTTCATCTGTGCTCTCCTCTCACCTCTCACTCTCTGCTCCTAATGAGAGGAGGATATTGATCCACCCTGCAGACTCACAGGCAGGTAGATCATATCCTGAGCCCTCTGTACATTAACAATAGAAAGGTATGGCAGTGCAGTCCCAGTGGACTCCCACAGAGCACAGTGATTGGAAGTAGTTAGTGATGATGGAGTGGGGTTGGAAAGGAGTCAAAGAGCGAGGGAGGAAGAGAGGGGGGTGTATATGGGGAGATGGAAGACCATTCCTGAGTTGTGTTTGGGGATATGAATTGAGAGTGATATATCAATGCAAAGCCTTAGAGTGAAGTGCTTAGACACACAATTACTCGATTATACTTAATTGCTCAAAAAAAAATTAAAATGTGTCTTGTCAATGCGTACATTTATTAATTAGCAGTTCACGTGATGATAATGGATGTTTGAACCCTCAGACTGGTTATTCTTGCAGTTAGAAACAGAGCCTGATCAATTTCTACTTATCAAAATGCTCTTTTTAGCTGTTTTTGTAGATATTTATATTTTAAAGGCTTTCTAGTACTATTTTTGATTGACAGCTGATCTGTTACATTAGTTTTGATTATCACAGCAGAGTGAGGTAAGAAATTCAAATAAACTCTCTCTAATCTGTCCCCTGTCCATTGCATTATACCCAGCAGGCATTGTGTGGACAGCAATCCAAGTTAACTTGGACAGAAAAAGTGGGTTAAAATGCTGAGTGCAACAGGGTTCACATCTGGGACCAATTGCATTCATACATTCATACAGCAGACCTGTTATTGTACTCTTCTCGTCCCAGTACCCTGAGCTTATCCATGACTGTGCATTTTTGGACGGTGACAGTGGTGGTTGCTCAGACAGAAGCGTTCTTGTCTGGAGCACAAGGCATTCTGGCAGTCACATCACAAGGCGCCATCATCGTAAGCTGAATGCCAGATCACCAGAGCTGTATGTTCATTGGTTTAATGGGTTCATCTATGCTGATAAATGCTGTGACTTCCTCATAGTCTTGACTTAGGTTATGACCAAGGGTCAGCACTGTCCTAAGGGAAAGGGCTCAGACCCAAACCCATGTACGGTCTCCCCGTTCATGCAGTGGCCTTGGGTTTGATGTGCTTTTTGAGCAAATCTCCAGTTCCCCAATGGCTCCAGTGGAATACTCCCGGAGACTTCTGTGGATGCTTAGTGAAATCTTTTCATTTCCGCTGAGCAGACCTCATTTGATCAGGCCGCCCTGGTCTGTGTGTGGTATTCGGTCTTCATTTTCATTAATGTCGGAGGCACGGCAGAGCGAATCTCATTTTAATTTGACATTTCTGCATCTGTTTTCAATTTTGCTGAAGAAGTAGCAGCGAAGTTGTTAGGGGAGCTGATACTTATCCGCGGGTGCTTGAAAGGCTACATGCTGACTGTAGCAAGGGCCTTAAGAATTTGTGCATTTGAAGGTCTTTTTTTTAACTGTAATTCTAATCTGGTGCTTTCGGATTAGTCATCAAGTTTGCATATCAAGTTTGTTGAACTTGGCTGTTGGTCTTGAATCCACAGCTTGTTAAGAGAGGAAAAGGGACTGTTAAATGTAAAACTGTTGGGCTAGGTGTTTAAATTGTGCATCTAGTATTCCACGAAACTGAATATCATTTTTTATCTTTAATTAAAGTCAAATAAGATCCATTATGAGGAACAAACATGCACACATTCTGCATGTACTGGAGAGTTCTTGCAATTTAAGCTTTAATAGCCTTTATTAGACACTTTAAGCTACTCCCTATCTCTCTCTCTCAGCAATGATCCCTTGTTTTTTGTGAAGAGAGGTGGGAAGAAGGAGTGCTGCTTTAATGAGAGCAGGAGGAGGCAAAGAGATCCCACTGTGAGCACACACAGAGTTTATAACCACCACATTGCTCTCTGCCATCTTGCTCTGTAGACATATGCCAGAGCACAGCTAGAGGCACCACACACACAGTTGTGTTTTTGTACAGTGTGAGGACCTGAGGTCATACGTGTGCCCTATGTTTATTTTCTAACCGCTTGTCCTTCTGGGTCGCAAGGGTGCCGACAGAAGGCAAGGTGCACCCTGGACCGGTTGTCAGTCAATCACAGGGCCAATATATACCTACACATTGTAGAATTTTTCAAGCGTAAACCCAAACTAATCACTATTTTTAACCAATGAAATGTATTTTGCTCTTTCAGTAATAAACATGTAGCTTTTGTAAAAAGCACTTTACAAAGCCAAGCCAGGTGTGCTGGCTTTGTACATTACTCCTGTTTATCTCTAGTCAGAACATTTTTGTTAAAAAAATGTATAGAAACAAGCACTTTGACACACACGTGATAGAACAAAAGAGATGAAGAGAGAGAGTATGCCTTAAAAAAAGGCATTTAGCTATTGAGCTTCACAGCTGAGAGTGAGACTCAAAGGGAAGATCCTTCATGCAGGCTTGTCAAATCCTCCTCAGAAAGCCTTGCTGCAGTGTGAGATGTAGAGTCCCTGTGCAGATTTGCAATTATCATTAGACTGCATGCTTCACACAGCAGCACTTGCCTGGTGTTTCCTATCTCAAAATAGGGGTATCAGATTTTTCACTATCTGGATAATGAATGCTCCATGACGATATCAAACTCTACATCTCAATTTTTTTTGTTTGTTTTGAGCACAAAAACTGCTTTTTCATTTGTCTGTACATATTATGATGAATGGACCAATAGAAATGCTCCACAATTATCTGAAATAAAACCTTGTTACATTACCAACAAAAGTTACGAATATTTTGCTTTTTCCTGTAAATGTACCTTTTTGGAGTTTGGATTTTTTGAATTTGAATTTATTTAATTGCACATTGACAACAAAAATGTATGTTTAATTTCAAGTTCATGTTTAATTTCACTGCTATCCTGTAAAAAAAAAGTTTAGGACAGGGCAAAAATGTTCTTTGCTTTTACTGTAATTTAATACAAAATGATTGTATTAAGTCAGTTTGGAGCATTTCTGTTCATTCATTATGAATGTTTCACACAATGTAAAGAGCATCTGCTGTGCTTAAATCTTATAGTTTCAGGGGTGTACAGTATGTTTTGGGGGGGTGTACAATATGGGCTGTATACAATATAATGAAATCCATATCATAGAAAAGTGTCACACAGGTATTTGTGTTTATATCAGTAATACTGTCCACATCTGTCTGGAAACAGCACTGTTTCTCTTATTGATTCAGCAGCACTGTCCAAGTTGAAAAAACAGAAAGAATGATTTGTAAAGAGTATGGACAGGGTCAGATAAGGATAACAGAGCGAGATAAAGAGAGCAGGAGGATCCATTTTTCCTCTCCACACTCCCAGAACACTTTCCCTTTTACAGAGGTTCAGATGCTGTTACCTTTTTTTGGTTTTAAAGAAGTGGTGGGAGAGCTGAGCCCGCTGTGCTGTTACAAGGAGCAGAAAGTGGGATCTTATGGCCAATTAAGTGCTTAAAGGCTTGAAGGAATTTGCAGGCAGTCAGGAGTTCAGGTTACTTAGAGAACGCCTCGCTTTGATCTGAGACAGAGGATGGTGGAGGAGACAGGAGCAGCTTCAGGGGCGTGAGAGGAAAACTCCAGTAAATGCTGAGGACTCCAAACACGGAGATCTTTTTTTAAATGTGTGTTAATGCAAAAACACATCCTGTGTTATTCATATCACCTCTTTAAAAACGCTACCTCATCTCAGCAGAGCATCTAACACTAGCTCTGCACTTTAACAGCAGTTAGTGACAGGACCAGCCCAGAAAGTTTTGTTTATGCATTTATGCTGCTAAATCTGGCTGCTTACTGCTCAGCCCATTGTCAGCTGTTGTTGAGCAGGTCAGCTGCAGTTCATCTGGATTCACAGCCCTGATGCTGATGTTGATAACTGCAAATTGTCTATAACATTGATGTTAGAATTCCAGTTTTATATGTTGTCGAGCCAACACTCTGGCTCTGTTTGTGTCTGTTTGGCCTTTAGTTACAAATTTCCAAAGAACACTTGCTGAGTCAAAATCAGATGTTTAGAAGCCATGAAGCCGTTTCTGAAGTGTATGCTGGTCTGTTTGTCTGTTTGCAGTTCTCCGTGATGAGTTCAGACAGAACCCCAGTGATGTGATGGTGGCAGCGGGTGAGCCAGCAGTGATGGAGTGCCAGCCCCCTCGCGGCCACCCGGAGCCCACCATCTCCTGGAAGAAAGACGGCGTCAATGTAGACGACAGAGACGAGCGCATAACGGTGAGTCCTCATAAGTTTCTGCACGCTACTGTGCAAAAGTCTTAGGCCACATTGTGAGGAAATCACAGTTTAAGCCTGCTTATTTAATCCTGGTCAAATCTGCCTTATTCGCTCATAATTGACCCTGAAGAACAGCATTTGGAAAGCAGTGTTTTAGCTGCTTTATTAAATAAGTTTATTACAAAGTATGTAGTACTTTCAGTAGTTCAATAATGTGAAACTTTCATAGTGTCCACTGCCAATTAATAGACAAGTGTAATCGTGTGTTTCAGTGGATAAGTCACCAAACTATCCCTTCAGGACTGGGGTTGTGCACCTCTGCATTACCATGTTGTTAATTATTAATTATTAATTTTTTTCACATAGTCATATAGTGATTAATAAATCTCTGCTTGTGACAGGACTAATTTTGAAGGTGATTTTACTTTACCGTCCATATCAGCCATGTGGGTTTTTCTCCCTCCTCTGTTGAGACAATCATATGCTAAATTACACACATCTCAGTGATTTTTTACATAGATCACCTTGCATTGGAAGAAAAAGGTTTTTGGCAACTCCTGCTCTCCGTATTGAGTTTCCTAGAGAGCATATCCACAGAAAACCCTTCTTCTGTTTTGTTCCTCATAACAATGGATGCTTTGGAACAGTCTCTCAATCATCTCCTTGGTCAGTCTGGTAGAACTTTGTTTCCATCCTCTCTACTCTGAGAAAATAAAGTGTATCAGGAAGACAAGATCCCACAGGCTGATTATACAGGCGATTATTCCGCCAGCTACAGGTATAAAGAATTACTATATATTTACATTGTTATCAACTTTTAGTTTTCTATGACCACATATGACACAAATATCCAGATTCGTAGAAGATGCAGCCTACTAGAAATGTCTGGATGGGATGGGAGCATTTTAATACTGAATAGACAATTGTATTATAGACATCCAGTCCATATAGCGCTTAAGCAAAGCCCAGAAAAATAGTTTTATATGATTTTCTCAAGTTGCCCAACACCTTTACACAGTACTGTAGGTATGTGCCTGTATTTCCATTAAAATAATACTGTGAAATATTAACATCCTCACTAAAGACAGAACTAATAACACACTCCACTTAGCCCATTGTAAATCAGGGCTCCAGGCACTAAAGAAATTCTCATTTACTTCTCAAAGAAATACTGATGAATCTTTTTATGGCCAGATAATCGGTTGCAAACGACTGCAAAGTAAAGTAGCGCATTCATTTAACAGATTTGTAACATCTAGTTTTGAACCATTTGTCAAGCAGAGAACACTGACTGGGGCTCCATTTCAGAGTGTTTAAGTGGTGTTGTGGTCGACCCTGTCTTTAGGAATGAATGGGACACATTCATCGGTGTTCAGGAACGCAGGGGAATGGAGGTTGGCCTCAGCAACACATAGAGGGCTGAAAAGTTGCTTTGCTGATTAAATGCAGTCTTTGAACCTGGGCCACCAATTAGTTTGTTTTAATTAAGTGTGTGAGGAACAGAGTCATGGAATCAATCACAGCTCTTTCCTTATTACAAGAGCGCGAGAGAGACCTTGGTGAGTTCAGCACAGCCCTGACAAGATGTAGAGTTCCTTTCATTTATTTATAGGGGATTAAGGAAGAGGTGATTTGGGGGTTGTTATCTTTAATCAGGCTGCTGGCAGTATGAGGGAAGATTCAGACTCAGCCCTTCGTGGCTAACAGAGGTGGATTTAGAGTAAGCTCAATATTCCCAAAGGAGGAAGGTGTTGGAATTTAGGTTCAATTTGCACATCTTCCCTTAATGATTTTTACATAAATGCAACCATGATTACTGGGCTATGTTTACTGCACAGTATGTAGGCCATTTTTGTAATATTAATGCTTTTTTTTGTTTTCCTGCTAGTCTCTCTTACAGTAATGAATAGAGCTCACTGGATGCACCCATTTAAATGCAGTATCTGCCACATGCTGTTTTATATTCTTATTCAATTAAAAGAGAATTCCACAGATTTGTGTAATTAAAGTAGAGAAACTGGCCCACCCGGAATTCTTTGCAGTGGTGGTAACAGAAACCAGAGGTTACAGTGTCCACAGTCATGCAAAAGTTTAAATACCCCGGTCAAAAAGTTTTGTTGATTCTAGGTGAAAATAAGTTAACACATTCTCCACAGAGAACACACTTTAATGTTGTATTTTTTGCTATTTTTAACATATTAAAAAAAATAATAATGCCTAAATTATAAAATATACTAATTTTAACTTTATTTTTTCCAATATGTTAAACTCAGCAAAAATAATTGTGCATTAAAATGTGCAGATTTCATGTAGAAAATCAACTAAACATAATTTGATTGGTGTGCACAAACTTTTGAATACAACTGGCCTGAATACACCCTGCATGTACCTCTCCCTTGAATAAATAAAAATAAATAAATAAATAAATAAAGGTTTTAGGCCAGAATTTTCTCTCTGAACTATTGTAAAACAGTGCCCAACAATGTGTTTTTTTCCCCCCATGTAGATTTCATGTACTAGCTTTCCATGAGCTTTTAGAGCAGGCATGTTAAACTGGGGATCTTCCGAGCTACAGTGCTGCAGAGACCCACGTTTACCCTCATCTAACACTCTGAATCCAGTTGATGAAGACTTATTACCTGATGTGCTAAATCAGGTGTGTTTAATGACGCAGTGAGCTGAAATCTGCAGTGTTTGGCCCACAAAGACTGGAGCCTCACACGTGTTTTAGAGTCATTAAACTCTTCAGACGTCTGGTTCCTATCCCCACCACTGTAAACAATTCTGACTTTGTAAGTTTCCTGTAATGGTGCATTTTACATCAAGCCACTATGACTTTGTTTATACCTTAACCATTTATAATGGAGATGTTTTAAAACACCATTAGAATTCTCCTTTAAGCCTCTTACCAATTAAAAATTCCCTTAATTTATTGTATGTCTTAAAAAACCTCGTACTACTCAGTAATAACTGTATGTGCGCGTGTGAGTGTGACGAGTACATTTTATTACACAGCAAGGTGTAAAATCTGCTGTGCACAATTTTCACGCACAATAATGTTGTTGCTAGTTCAGTTCAGTTATTTGACTCCATAAGCACTTTTGCATCATTCCAGCTATGATTAGTGAATGTTTATGAGTGCCCTTACATATACTCACTCAGCATTACAGCTAGGACTCTTTAATGAGAAAAACAGCTGAGGTGGGCTTTAAAAAAAAAAAAAAAAAACATGACGCTCAAACTGTAGCAGGTCAAAACCCAGCCGATTTACTGGAGAACGTGCCGGAATGCACCGTGCTGGCCTTGACTGTCCAGGCCCCCTCTGCATTAGAGGGGGATTTGCTCTTTTATTGTGTTCTAGCATGGCGCCTGATAAAAGCAGACACTATACCACATGGATGCTCACATCTCACACACAGCCGCCCTTCTTTCACCCTCCACTGCTGGTAAAATGTGATGACGCAGTGGGATGCGCTGTGGTGTAGCATGAGCTGAGAGGCCACAGCGTTTTATTGAGCCTCTTTTTGTGGCTGGACAGAAAATTGCATTCGCACCTGTGCTAAAACAGGCCTCTTGGGATGAGTGATTGAAAGCATGGGCAATGTTGGAAATCAGAAGACATTTGAGTAGTAATAACACACCCGTGAGACTTTGTGACTCTGACACTATACAGACACATGGCTCATGAAATGCTCTTGGAGCTGTAGGCTAGAATGTACAAACAGTTGCAGAATTTCAACTGTTCTAAATAAAGTTTCTTTAAATAAGGATTAAAATGTAGGAATAGGCATATGTTGATTAAATTAAAAGGAAAAACAGACCCAGGCATATTTTAATGGATTGGGAAGCCCGATCTGCAGCATCAGCGCTTAAACTGTGTTTGGGTTACATTTTCATCAAAAACCAAGTATACAAGTACAAGCGAGTGGCTTACAGTTGGAGTCTTCTTTCTGCCAGGTACCGCAAGGAGCGTGCCAGCAGGAGCATGTACAAAATACACTCCTGCCATGCTTTCATTTGCAAGTCATGTGAAAACAAAACCATGGAGGAAACATTATCATCCATGCCACATTGCTTCTGGTTTTAAACAGCATTAGCAGAAATAGAACAGGTAAACAGGAGCAGCTACTGTGCACATTAGAGAGAAATAAAATAGTGTGTTCATGACACTGTGTGATGGTTATTTTCACAAAAGTTGTCCAGCACCAAATAAAAATGAAAAAGAAAAACAAACAATAGAATTTTGGAGTGTATTCCATTGTACATGTACAAAAATGAAGTACATTCACTGGTTAGCAAGTGATCAGAATCTAAATTAATTTGATTACAAGCTTAGCATTTCTTTTTGGCTGTACATTTACATATATTTGGCTGTATTATCTATGAAAACATGATCAAATTGACCTTTACTCAGCACTGCAGTACTCAAACTGGGGAGAAAAAACAGTGTATCAAGACATCTCTATCAAGGAGTTGTAATTCTACTGTAATACTACGAGCTACTTGGGCTTTTGTTAACATGACTCATACAAAACCGCGTTTTCACAACCAAATTAAAACAAGTGTACAAAATTTGACTATTCACTACAAAGTAACTGCATTTCTAGTGTAATACTTGTAATACTATTCTAGTGCAATGCTAACATGGCTACTGTTACACTGCAAGTAACTAGATTTGTTACAAAATCAGACTGAACTCGTTCTTTTTCTCCTCCACTATCCAGTCAGTTCTTTTCTACCCTTATTTACCTGATAGCAATGCTGGAGATGAGATTGGTGCTACTCTGTATTATGTGCATGTTGTGTTGTGTTGTACTGATTCTTTAGCAACTTTAGCTCTAACTGCAGCTATTACAACACTTAGCACCAGATGTGCATTGTCTCAGAAGCTTTTGTTGTATATTAGAGGGGGATTTTGTGCTTGCTGAATGCAGCAGGGTCTCAATGGTAGCGCTGTGAGCTGCATGTGCGTATTTCACTGTTTCTGCATTATCAGCATGACCAAATGACAGCAGACAAAAGCTGTAGATAAAGCTATCTCCCTGCTTTTGCTAACACAATGCCCAGCCTGTGGGTGTCCTTAGCAACCCCCCGGTGTTTCTAGAGGGATGTTGGGGTGCAGCTCTTTCACACTGGACTGATTGAAAAGGTGCTGCTTGGGTATTTCACTTGTTTCGGGCCTAAATGGGGGGATCTGGATGAAAAATAGTTGATGGCCCAGCGTGCACAGGGGCTTATCCATGCACACACACACACACTGGAGAAATGGTTCACACTCCATCATTTTGATAGCCTACTTGAATATAAACAGTTCAGCATGAATCACACTTCCTCTGCTGGCTTTGCATCCTGGTTTTCATATCCTGGGCTCTCAGTCAACAAGCTGGAAATTGACACACTTCTTTCTGACCCTTAGCCATTGTTCAACAGCTCCGTCTGTCCGGTTTCTTTCACTCTCTTTTAGTGCACTTTCTGTCTCTTTCAATAAGAGATAGGCAGTGTGACAAGTGTATTACGGAACACCTGAAAGTACAATAAAAACAGGCAGAGTTAGAGAGAAACCTGTTACAGAGAGCTTGTAAACAACAACAATCAGTGTATATATATATATATATATATATATATATATATATATATATATATATATATATATATATACACACACACACACACACACACACACATATATATATATATATATATATATATATATATATATATATACAAATATATACACATATATACACACATACACACACATATATACATATATATATAGACACACACACACATTCTGTAAGCCGCTTCTCCCTCAGGGTTGCGGGCGGGTGCTGGAGGCTATCCCAGTGGCCATCGGGCGGAAGGCAGGATACACCCTGAACAGGTCGCCAGTCCATCGCGGGGCATATATATATATATATATATATGATAATTGGTATAGTCGAGTGTTTGAGTAGCTGTTCAAAATAGCTTGTTTTGAAGCTTAGCCATTTTCCAAGAAAAAAAAAATACAGACTGAGTATCAGGTTTGGTCCCAGTACTCAAGGCTTCAAAATCAGTATCGGTATCAAAAAAGAAAAAGTGGTATTGCACCATCTCTCTCTCTCTCTCTCTCTCTCTCTCTCTCTCTCTCTCTCTCTCTCTCTCTTCTCATCTATCGGTATTGCCCTGACCTTATCTGCTTTTGGAGCCATGTGCCATCAAGCCCTAGCTCAAACAAACAGTAACATAATGACACTTCAAACCCTCTCCAGCACGGTGGGGTGCCTTAAATAAACTCTCCTGCTTCCTCCTGCCTCCCTCCACTCCTTTGTTTAAAGGCTCTTTTCCACCATTAATATTAAACAGAGAGGCAGCAGGGCCCAGGAATGCTTCAGAAGCATTCAGAACTTGTCTGGTTGGGAAGGGTTTAGAAATCTCCCATGACGTCCAGAGGTCGGATGGCCACTTAATTGAGACGTTTTGAGTTTTGACTCATACAGCAGAGATGACTTCAGAAAGTATTTTGCTGCAGTGCTACAGCTGTAGTTTTATTGTGCATAACTATTGGCACCCTTGTGGGGAAAAAAGGGTCTGAAAATAGAATTTATATATATATATATATATATATATATATATATATATATGTATATAAAATGTGCTTGTGTATATGTATGTATGTGTGTGTCTATACTTATGTATATATGTATGTGTGTGTATATCTATCTATCTATATATACATCTATCTATCTATCTATCTATCTATATATATATATATATATATATATATATATATATATATATATATATATACACGGACAATTATGGTCACCCCTAGAAATGTAATTGATATTTATTCTTGTGCATATTTTAGTGTCTAAGTACATGTGAGTCTTTAGCAACTTGTAAATGGCTCTCCAGCTGATGAACAACAGACTTTTTTTTTCTAAGTACTGATCATTTCAGAGGGTCCTGTAGGTATTACTAATTCCACTATCATGCAACCTGATATGAGCTGATCTGATTAAGCATGTTCTCTTCTTTATATTATGAACGATCTCAGGGCCAAAACCTTAATGTTTGATTTCACATTTAGTGATTTAAATGCAGCACAAACATATCTTGATATGGTGCCACACATGGTCACAATACGTCTGAAATGAAGTTATACTAAGGCTGCACTGAAGACCTCAAACCGCACGTAGAAGCGCCTACCAACTTCTCTCCTGAGGTGCAGAGCTTAAAAGACACAGTGAAATAATGGAGGCGTCAAGAATCTCAAGACAAAACAAAAACGAAAGTTCGGTGATGAAAAGATGGTGGTGTGAATAAATGAAGCTCTTTCCCACTAAAACATTCCACAGTGGTGTAACTTTACTCCGGCTAAGACAACAGAGTTTGTGAAGCAATAACACAGACCGTAAGCGAGGATTGCAGCCGCAACATGATGTATTTTGCTCTGTGTCTCCTGACACATTTACATCTCAGCTTGAGGGCTGAAATAGGGCTATTTTAATGGTAAATAATTTCATCCTAACCACTGACTGCTCCTATTGTTAAAGGAGGTCTCCCAACAAGCATGAACTTAAAAGGTGGAAACAAATCAGTGTGAAACTGTTAGATGCTGGAGCTTTAGTAAATAGGTGATCAGCTGAATTTCTAATATAACGCACATTTGCATTTTCCCATGCACCTGTTCCATAAATGTACCAGATTTGTACAAAACATGCCAGGGTTGAAGGAAGGTGTTCTAAGCTGGAGGTGCTGAAATGTAAAGCAGTGCATCCCTGCTGTTGGAAGAAAACCTCATATCTCTATTTTTGTCATTTTTCAGTTTTTAACTTAATTTGAAAATGCCTTCTTTTCTTTACATTGTGTGTAAATTTCATGATAAATGAAAATTAAATAGCCTAAATGACTTCGAAAACAGTCTGGTTTCATTGACTTGCATTAAAAGTAAAGTAGGTTTGTTCTTTTCCTGTTGAATCATTTTGGAGAGACATGGTTTTCTTCTGACAACAGCGATATACAGACCATGCAAAATTATTTCCTTTTT
Organism: Pygocentrus nattereri; assembly: GCF_015220715.1. Taxonomy (NCBI): domain Eukaryota; kingdom Metazoa; phylum Chordata; class Actinopteri; order Characiformes; family Serrasalmidae; genus Pygocentrus; species Pygocentrus nattereri. The sequence goes on from NC_051227.1 coordinate 19,955,022, forward strand.
TCGTGTTCAAAGCATTATTACATTAGATGACTTTTTAAAGTTTATATCTACATCAGGCAACTTCATGGCTACAAAATAGCCTACTGCTCAGTATAACCTTCCCTTTTGCACCTTAACTATCTTGTATGTTAATTTTATGCCCCCAATGTGGTCAGCTGCTGTTGAGGGAGTCTGACTTGCTTTAAAGAAAATTCACTGTGCTGCACTTAAATCACTAAATGTGGAATCAAACATTTATGCTTCACCCCTTAGCACTTAGTCAAGTCAAGACAAAGTTTATTTTTATAGCGCTTTTTACAACAGGTGTTGTCACAAAGCAGCTTTACAGAAAAACTTGCAAAATTGGTACCTTGTCAAGTTAAATGATCTTAAATATAGTCGATAAATCTAAGATCATTAAAAGCTTGATTCAAGTCTGTTTACCTTATTTCTAGACATTTTTAATAGATTTTATTAAGTAAAATTATCTCACTATATTGGTAGATAATTTTGCTTATTTTAAGAAATAAACTTGAAACCAGCAAAATTATCTACCAGTATAGTGAGATCATTCTTTCCTATGTAAAAGTGGGCATGTTAGAGCAGGACAGGCACTAAACTGTGCAGGATGCTGTTACTGTAGGAACCGCATTGATAACTGTTGTGTTAGATCATTGTTTCTGGTTATTTAGCCATCATTCATGCCTTCCAGAGGGGAGTGCAGTTAGTTCCCTCTTGGCACAGACAGCCTCTGCGACTGACCAAGCTGGTTCACGTTCAATGAGACATGACATGGCGTGCCATAAAGTGAACCCACATGTTGACCTGTTTAAATGCAGGCAGGTAGGGGGCCGTCTGCCCGCTGCCACATTTTGCTCTCCCTCATTGACTCTCGCCGTGTGGTCCTCCTAATACACAGATCAGTTTCAAGGTGTGTGCGTGTGTGTGTGTGTGTGTCAGGTAAAGGAGGACCCTGCACTGCTCTCATGAGTGCTTCAGAACAAACCAAGGCCCCTGACCTGTAATCAGATCTCTGGATCTTTTGAAATATATAATCCCACCCCTGCACACACACATACGCTTATAGACACACAGACACAATGACTGATTTAAAATACTAATAACGTCTTTAAAAGTTCTTTGGTACAGTACTGTATATGCCCACTGTGCACTACATATATCTTCAAATATATGTGCACAGTTACGATGTTCTTAATGTAACTGAAATTATGTTGACGTCTGCACTGAGATGTCTTTGTTAATACCCTCTGTTCTTGCCCTAGATACGAGGTGGGAAGCTGATGATCACCAACACGCGGAAAAGTGACGCAGGGAAGTATGTTTGTGTGGGGACCAACATGATGGGCGAGCGGGAGAGTGAGATTGCTGAGCTTACTGTGCTGGGTATGTAAAGCTCTGAGAAGTTACTGTATAGTTTAGTAAAAAGATTGACAGCTTTGTTACACATGTCCCAAATCCTAGTCTTTCTGTCCATCATGTCCTTAGTAAAGTCAAAATAGTCACTTCAAGCAATTTCTGTCTGTGATCCTGCATGTTCCAGAAGGTCTACATTCTTTGAAGCTTTAAATGTAAAGAAAGCAAGGAAAACGTGAAAAACTTTTCTGAGCAGAGTTTAGTCTTGAGTAATCACTGACAGAGTGTGATCTCACTAAATACGGCATTAAACATATATACAAGCTCAACATCATAACAATAGAAGAAACCTTTTTGGTGCTACATAGAATCACTTTCGAAAAGGCTCTATATAGAACCATATACTCTCTATAAACCAGAAGAATCACCATGCAGAGAACCATGTAAGCATGAAATAGAGCCATTGCCTTTACTAAAGAACCCTTGAAGAGCCGTCTTTTTTAAGTGTGTAGTAAATGTTTGTGTAGTGTTAAAAATACGGTTCCACTTATGGACTAAAAAGTGACATGACAGCATTTTTAGAATACACACATTTTCTAAGCCACTCATCCTTCTGGGTATTTGTAGAATAATAATTTTCATTTACAAATTAAAGTCAGGATGAATCGAAATCTTCCAACTTCCTTTTGAAAGAAATGAAAAAGATCCTAAAAGAAAAAGTTATTAAAAAATAAAGTAAGTATTATTTTCACAAATTGCAATGTAGGGTTTAAGACAGATACCTCCCATTAGGAGGTGTGATGTAAACGATAATGATTTTGTATATATTTGACTCCTCACTGTTTAATTAAAGCCAAAGTAGATCATAATGTACTCTTTGTAAATATCTAAGGTCTGAATATTTCATTCTTTTTAAAATATTTTTTTACTGTTGGACCACAGCTTGAATTAATTCAGTAGAATTCTCCAGTTACACAAATTAATGTACACCAGACTTGACCTGTTTGGTCTGAAAGTAACATACATATACATCACTGCTCTCAACAAAATACAATACGTATGACAATATGTACATCAGCAAATATGAAAACTCAAACTTATTCTTCTTCTGTCGAGTGCTCTTTCTGTGACTCTCTCTCTCACTCTCTCACTCTCTCACCCTCTCACTCTCTCGCTCTCTCACGCTCTCTTTCTCACTGTCATAGATGAGTACAAGTCATCAGCTGTTTGTTTATATGCAGGGGAGTGTAAGAAATGGTCCAGATGTTGTGAGTTTGCTTTCCTGTCTCCATGACAAGCAAACGATGTCATTGACCCTCTTAAAGACACACACACACCATGCTGACACATGTGTGCACACACACACACACATGGTCACACAGTTGATAAGTGTTCCATTTTTGTATCCTGTAATACATTTTTGAATTCCAATTTTGGAAACTTCTGTTTTTTCCACTTTTCCCTTGACTTTCCACTTCCTCATTCAAGTGTATTGTTTTATATCTGATAATCAGAAATATCTCCTGAAAATAAATTATTTATACATTTTTTTTAAATGATTTGTACTGGAAACTGAATAAATGAAGTGTTATATCTGACTTTGGCACCATACTACAGATAAATAATTTATTTTACTCTCTTCCGCTGATTTTTCCATATTAGTCGTCTGTTAAACAGTCCAGGTATAACACTATGACTGGGTTGCTTTTGATTCACGCAAATCTGATTTATGCAATTAAGCATAATTTTCTCTTATTTTTATTGTTGCATTGTGATGTTAGACTATATTCTTGGATTTTTCACCCCCCACTTGAGTGTCTATCATCCCACTCAAATGTCTGAATGTGCGTGTGTGTATGTGCGTGTGTGTGTGTGTGTGTGTGTGTGTGTGTGTGTGTGTGTGTGTGTGTGTGCGTGTGTGTGTGCGTGTGTGTGTGTGTGTACGTGCACAGAGAGACCCAGTTTTGTGCGCAGGCCGAGCAGTCAGTCAGTGCTGGTGGATCAGAGTGTAGAGTTCAGATGTGAAGCACAGGGAGACCCCGTCCCCACTGTCCGTTGGAGAAAAGAGGACGGAGAGCTGCCCAAGGGCAGGTACGAATCCATCTGTGTGTCTAATTTCAAACAGACTGAGATCTGGACATTTGTGGAGTCAAAATAAAGTCATGCATTACAGTCCTCGCATTACTGAAGTCCATATTGACTCTTTTTGAATTGCTCTGTGTTTTCAGGTATGAGATTCGGGAGGATCACACTCTGAAGCTGAAGCGGCTGAGCTCGGCGGATGCGGGCTCTTACACCTGCCTGGCTGAGAACATGATGGGGAAAGCCGAGGCCACGGCTGCCCTCACCGTCCACGGTGAGAGACTATTAATTCTAGTAGTCACTTTTTAAAGAACAGCATTATATACACTAGTACAGCAGACTACATAGAGTAGGACTACATCATCCACTTATAAACAATGTCAGGAACACAGTCTGAAATGTTTTGAAGCATAATGTGTAGTTTCCATTGGGGGTGGAAAGAAACATGTTCTCTCTGGGGGGGAAGCAGCCACAGGAAAGAAACTGAAAAAGCATTTGCACAATGCTTTTGGAAAATATGACAAAATGTAGATCTAATCTTATCCCAAAAATTCCAACCTATATATGCAAAAATTGTATTTACTAATCATTCATATTTAGCCAATAACCTCCCAAGTGACATACATTGTATACAAAAGTTTGAATGTCAAAATTACATTTTGTTGATTATCCAAATGAAAAAAGTTAATGAATCCTCTGCAGCGTAGCAACTTAAATATTGCGTTTTTCTGGAATTATCAGTGAACAATTTCTATTTATTTGCTGAGTTTAACATAATGGGGAAAAAAATAAAACATACAATATAAAATGTGCCATCAATTTTGAACAGGCCACATTTTATGTCAAATTTCTCCCCAATATGTGAAATTTAGCAATTAAACAGATGTGCTGTCTCAAGAAGATGTGTCCACTTATGTTTACTTACAAAATCAATAAAATGTCATTTCACCGGGGTGCCCAAACTTTTGCATATGACTGTAATAGGATATATGAACTGCTTAGAAAAGTCCAGCCAAGGTCAGTTATTTCAACTGGGTTTCCTAGGGAAAAGTTGTGGAGATTGATGCTTTCATGTTGCTCTGAGGTGAACCAAATATTTTAGAATACATGTTACATACATATTACATACAGTACATATTATTTACTTCAGTAAAAACAATATTGTTTTTACATTGCCCCTTATTGCTCAGAAATTAAACCACTTCACTTTTCCTGTTTAAAGTTAGAGGTTTTGGGGAAATTAGCAAAACATGGGAGGTCTGTGCTGCCTACTCCAAAAAACTTCAGTTTGTGAAGCAATAACACAGACCGTAAGCGAGGATTGCAGCCGCAACATGGCGCATTTTGCTCTGTGTCTCCTGACACATTTACATCTCAGCTTGAGGGCTGAAATAGGGCTATTTTAATGGTAAATAATTTCATCCTAACCACTGACTGCTCCTATTGTTAAAGGAGGTCTCCCAACATGCATGAACTTAAAAGGTGGAAACAAATCAGTGTGAAACTGTTAGATGCTGAGCTTTAGTAAATAGTTGAAAAAAAAGAAGAAGAAGAAGTAAAAAGTATTATAAATAGGTTTGATTAATAGATTAATAGATTCAACTGTTCAGCAGATCAGTGGTCTACATCCATGGTTACACACCAACATTGTAGTGTCCCTATATCATTATTTTGCAGTGATATATTAATGTTTCATATGGCCATGGCGCTGTCTAACACTCAATACACCCCCTTTCAGTCACATTAATGCAAAGTGTTCAAGATGAACAGGAAGATGCTTGTTGAACTCTCCACCCTGACCTCATAGGTTGGATGGTAACTCTGCTCTGTCAGCTTTAAGGGCTAGATAAGACCATAAGCCTGGTTTGCATAGTCACACTGGAACAGGAAGTGAAGAGTAAGCCCCTTATCAGTGACACAAGCAGACAGGAGAAGGTTCAGTTAGTCTGTTTTACTCAGCTAAAGCCCAAAGGGCCGCTCTCTCATGACAAGAAGTGACGCGATTCTAATGACGGCAGCCTGGGAAGAAGAAAGGGAAGCAGGGCTGGCAGAAGGATCCAGAGAGAACAGAAAAATAAGCACCAAGAATCAAAATCAGTTGGTTCTGATGATTGGCTGTTGTGACTGATCGCTTCTGACTGTCAAGAGTGATTTGTGTCTTCATTTCTCAGTAGTAGCAAACTCTGAAACCTTGGCCAGAAACAACAGGGCAGGTATCTACAGAGGTTGTTCATGCTAGGGAGCTCCTTGGAGAGAATTCAGGGGAATTCCACAAATCTTTCCAAATTTATGTGCAGTTCAACCATTGAGATGTAAAAAAAATCAGGGTTGTTTGATGTTAAATGATGGATTTAGAGAAACTTGTGAAATTGAGTCTGATTTCTTTGTAGTGGCGGTGATAGGAATATGAAAATGTTGAATAATGCAAATAGGACCGATTTATTTACTAGCCAAAATAATCAGTGAACCAGTCTTCTGAGTTTTTGTATGTAAAGTTGAAATGTTGATAAAATAATGCTAAATCCAATAAGCAAACACATTATCATTAATGCAAAACTGAAAAAGCTACTTAACTGCTATAAGAAACTCACTTCTGGAAAATGTTCAACTTGCTAAGTGCGAGTGAGTGAGAGAGTTACACCCCAGGTCCATGAGGTTCTTCATATCTGAAAATGTTCCCTGTGGGGGGATACTTTGCCTATCAACAGCCTATGTGTAACTTTCCTTTATATTAACCCCTTAAAATTTTATTACACATTAAGCCTTATTATTCAGTAAATACAGAGGCTTCATTGCAGGCTGGTCAAGCTATTCTTAGGTTATAGAAGTGTTTAATAAAACTTGCCAGTGGGCTCTGGCCATGTAAGGGGTTAAACCCTTAATCACCACCATTTTGACAAAATCTGAGGTTTCTCTACACTGTTAGAAATAAAGGTTCTGTCCAGGTACATTTTTGTTCATCAAGGTACAATATAAATGTACCCTTAAAGGTACAACAGTGGTTTTAAAGTCCAATTGTGTACCTTAAATGTTTTTTTTCCCCCAGGTGAAAAGTATGTATTTGTACACTATCATAATCTAGTGTTTTAAAACAGAGCAATAAAATAAGCCACAACTTAACAAATAGTTTCAATGGATTACGATACAATTATGTTCCCTGAATGAAGGTATTGAGATGTTCTCTTGAAGGTACTACCCCAGTGACTCAAGGGGAACTACCACAGTGACAGTTTAGTACCTTTTTCCTGAGAGTGTAGAACAGCACTATTCATATCAGACCACTCTGTTTGACTTCATTTACATCTTAACAATTGCATTATACAGAAGTGTTGAAAAATCTGTGGAATGTTCTTTTAATTTACATTTCCAGCTTTTGGTACATATTTCTTCATATTTAAATTCCAACCGCAGAAATGAAAAGCCCATTATTGTGCACAGAAATAATCTAATACATATATGTCTTATAATATGTGTATAATATAATATATTGCTCATTTTGCACCAGTTAGAGGCAGAACATAACAGCTCTTGTCACTGAAACTTTTCCTGGTTTCATAACTATTGAAGCATATTTTATTACATCAGGATACATGCACAGCACCATTTCTGACTGCTGCGCGCTCAACAGTAAATTATAACAAAGAAATATTGCTTTTCTGCCTTTGCCGTGGCAGACCACTGTAAACATTTAGCTCAGCCGCGTGCAAGTATTTCACACTCAAATCAGCCAAATCCTCAGCGAACAAAGTCAGCATTGTGCATTGACGCCCCTGAGCAATTTCTTTTTTCCTGCTCAGCTCTGGTTACGAGGGTTCGCTACAAGCACAATCAGTGAGTTATTGTTTTACGTCTATGTTAAGCTGTCTTCAACGCTGGCTCTGCACTTATAAACACGTCAGCTCCGATACCTTGTCCGCTTAGTATAGCACCTTGTAATTGAATGTGCCTTTGGCGCAGGACGCAGTTCCAAGTAGCTGAGAGAGAATGATATGTATCATAGATTATGTTAGAGCAGGGTTTGTGCAGAGGGCAAAAGAAATGCTTCGTTTGAGCAGATATCATTTGTTTGGAGTGGGTATAAAGTTACAAATACACATAGATAAATGGTTCGGAATAAAAATCAGCCGTGGAAAGATAATGTGGGGTTACAAACAAGGCGTCCCTCCTGTGGTAATTTAGTCATTAGTGTTGATTTATTTGCGGAAAGCACTAGAATGCGGTGTAAGTCCCGGGAGTGGCCTTGCTAATGGGCCATGCACAGGGAGCGGAGAGGGTGGTGGAAGCCTTGCCAAAAGAGAGGTGGAGAGAATGGCACCGAATTAGACAGAGCACGCCAAGGCCACTCTTTATCCAGCTGTTCACAAATTCATCAACGTCCTCTCAAGTTCAGCGTCCTTAAAACTGAACATGTTTTGATTTATCTGATAAGTGCTGGGGTTATCAGAGTGTTGTGTGATGTGAAATAATACCCTACACTGATCTGGAGAAATGATTACACTGCACTTTGGTTTATTTTTTTTGTGATCCAAATCTAGAAAATTGTCCCCTATCTGTCATCTGCATTATAACATTTGAAGCCAACCCTGTTGAATTGAGTCCAGATGCATTAAAGGGGAATTCTGTAGAATCCAGTTAAGCAGAGTCTCTCAAAGTGGCTTGATGTTAAATTGGGCATCGTAGAGAAACCTACAGACTCAGATTTCTTTACAGTGGTGGTGACAGGAGCCAGGGGTCACAGTGTCTACAACGAACATGTATAGCCTTTGTATTTGCTATTGAAAATGACCAGTGAACTTACAGGTGTCTTCTGAGTTTATGTGTGTAGTGTTGATAATGAAACAGCGATAAATCTGGGGGGAAAAAGTTCCCTTAAGGTCAAAACTTTATTGCAGACCCATCAGTAAACTCAGGCAGCATATTCACAACCATTTTCTACAGTTGAACACAAAAGCATGGGTTCCCCTTGTCAAATTACATGTTTTTCCTATATGTTAAACTCATATTTATGTGAGTTGCCTGTAGTATAAACTTATTATAGCTTAGAAAGTCAACAAAACATATAATTTGACTACAGGGTGTACAAACTTTTCCGTCTGACTGTATAATGGCTATCTGTGAGGTACTGTACCTTTAAGAAACATTAATAGCTTCAGAGAGGTTTCAGTTACCACTGCTCCAAGTTCGGATTCTGTAAATTTCTCTAGAATGGCGCATTTGACATCAAACCACTCTGAATGACAGCGTTTACATCCAACTTAATTAATTATGCAGCGTTTTTAACAAATTCCCCTTTACGATGTGACATACCTCTTGCAGGCCATTAACTGTAGCAGGAGAGAAACAAAGGCAAAAAATAAACAGATGAGATTTCTATATTGAGTATGTGTTCTGATCATTGTACATCTTGACCCATTTTATGCAAGTAATGTGTCTGTAAATGATGGAAAGTAAGGTGTAAGTGTGGAGTTGTTCATGTTCACATGCCATGAATTGTTTTTGCTTCACAGATGCATCATTGTATTGTTTATTTTAATAATACTGCTCATTTCAGTCACTTTTTGCCTCATGTCTATTATTATACTTTATTTACTCATCTGTCACGTTTGTTTTTCTTTTTTTCTGTTCTTATCTTTTTCCTCTTTCAGTTGTGTCTGGTAAGTCGCAATGTCATCCGTCACCCTTTTCACTGCACTGACAGCAACAGGAAGTTGTCAGAAGCACCATCCATCCACCTTTCATCCCTCCACCAATCGGCACGCTTGTCTCGGTTGTCATCGGCAACTGGGACAGCGGTGTATGCTCGGGGTAAAACTAATGCTTGTTCCGAGCGCTCAAGGTAATGTTGAAAATTGCCTCGTTTTATTGCTTAGCGCTTCACGTCTTGCTAAATTTTCATCGGAGGTCTTTGGACAAATCACGAGCGTATGTGAATTGACAGGCCCAGAGATTGCTTTCAGTGTTAAAACGGGGCTGCGGGCTGTAAAGAGAACCGGTGGGCAGTAGAGGATGTGGTGATATTGGCTGTGGGGGATGTACCTGCTGTCACTTCTTATTACCATCTCTATCCCTATCAAAAATGGGGTAAGCTTTTTCTGCCCTTATCGCTCTTAAGGCGTGGTGTCTCGTCAAAAGCGGCACCCATTTGACATTGGTGCTCCTGCGCCGAGACGAATTCTGTCATTAAGATGCATGAAAAGCCAGCGTCCCGCGCCCAGCCAGCGCCATTAAGCAGTGTCAGCCTGGGACAGATGGCCCAAATGTATCCCCCATTTCAATGGAAATGTTATCGCTCTATGCCCTTGCCCATGCAAATGAAGCAACTGTGGGGGTCACGCCAGTTTTCAGTTCATTTACATTTGTTTTTATACCCCCCAGATGCATCCCTCTGCTTTTAAGAGACAGAATGACTTAACTTTAATCAGCCTCTATATCAGAAACATCAGCCTACATAGTTATGAATGTGAAGAGTGAAGCATTTATATTCATATGCTCTCTTATAAGAATGGTGCTAGAATGGCACTCACTTTGGAGTGATGGAAGAACCTCTTTTGGTTCCCTGAAGAACCTTTTATTGATTATTTAAAGCAAGATATGAATGTGAAAAAGCTTTTAGACAACTGTGTATATAACTCTTGATTATAATATAAATTGCATTTTTTTACCATGTTATTATCACTGTTATGACTATATAATATGCCTTAGACAGTATTAGTCCTGGTAATTACAAAATTTAAGGACCTACATATCATAAAATGATTCTATACCAGTTCTAGACTTTTCCTGGGACTCTATGTCCAAGCCAAGACCACTTTACAAGACTATATAATAGCAGTGAAGGCTAATAGTTTCAGTGCATTGTACTCCAATTTTTACCAGCAATTAACATACATCCTCTTTTTTCCACACCCTCACAGTGCCTCCAGTGTTTGCAGTGCGGCCGAGGAATCAGGTAGTTGGCATGGGGCGCACTGTGACCTTTCAGTGCGAGGCTACTGGCAGCCCCCAACCAGCCATCTTCTGGCAGAGAGAGGGCAGTCAGGTAAGAGAGAACGTCTCCACAGCATAGATACATAGCAGTTTCCACAGCATAGATACATTTCTGTATCATGATCATGAGAGCGTGTTATCTGTTTTCCATTCATTAAGAAGCATGGTTGCCAAGTAAAACTGCTATAGATCTGTATTTTTCCCCCCTAACATCTTTATTTTCCAATGATTTATCATGGCTTGATAATAGGCTCAGCGCACCCCCCTATTGTGAAGCAGATTTATGGAGTTGACAGAGTTACAGCCCCAGCTGTGCTTATTAAACACACCTCCAGTGCACACAGAAACAGCCCTCAGAATCACACACTTTGCCTGAGAAGGCCAGACTGAGCCAATGTGCTCTGGGTTGAGGAGCTGATATTGAGGAGCTCTATCATCTTATCTAGAGAATGAGTCTAGCTGTTTGCCTCCTTTTGGCCTTTTATGCTTTTTCAGTAGTAAAGCTCAATTTTAGCGTTGGGTTTGGCGGATTTCTACAGCCTGAGGGTTCAGTCGAAAGCTTCGGTTTATAGTTTGGTGAAAATCAGCCAAGACACATTTAGTCTCTGAACTTTGGTTTGTTAGCTACTTTATCGACATAGCTAAAGGAATGATAGCATATATCTACCAGTATCTAACATACCTAAATCATCACATTCTTGTCTTAAGCTGCCTCAAACTGCATTGAAATTTTAAGTAATTTCAAATAGACTTGCATATGTGGGTTCTGGCACTATATGATATCCTGTTAGCTATAAAAATGGACAAAAATATAAGCAAAATTCAGGCTACATGATAGCAGCTACATCTGTTTTTAGTTATGCAATATATGCATAAACAGATTCTAATATGTCATATAGGATCAGAAATCACTAAAGTGCTTCATTTAACTTGGCAAGATTAGACATGCAGTTTGTGCAATGTTGACGGGTGATATATACACAGCCTCACTGTTGTTCCTCCTTTTTCTTCTCTGTGCAGAACCTGCTGTTTTCCTCTCAGCCGCCACAGCCCTCCAGCCGCTTCTCCGTCTCTCAGACGGGTGACTTGACCATCACAGGTGTGGAGCGGGGGGATGCCGGATATTACAGCTGCCAGGCCCTCAACATTGCGGGCAGTGTGATCACTAAAGCCCTGCTGGAGGTCACAGACAGTAAGAAACATGCACTTACATCTTACATACACACTGAGGTAGCGCCGGACTATATGACAAAAATGTAAAATCACCATATGTGAAAATTCTTACGTGCCATGATCATACTTAGTTTTCATGAAGTTTGTTAAGTTGGAACAGACACAATGCACCATCAAAACAGAAGTGCCATATTTATAAAATATGATACCGCTTTACTTTATGACACAGAGTATATAGACCTGATAATAGGCTCGGCACTTTTGTGTGTGGACTACTGACCGTTGGAACTGTACAGAATTGTTGGAAATCCCTTTTCAAATCCATGGGCATTCATATGGAGTTGGCCACTGCTTTGTGGCCCATGTGTGCCCATTCAGTCTAACCAATTAATGTTGAACAAATTAATAATGCGCACTTGTTGTTTTGAATGTGTGTGCATGCATGTTAAGAAGCTATGCTAGTGCATGCAACAATAAAGGCAGCATGATGCTAATTTATACAGTGATAGAAAACACAATAACACAAAGAAAGCTCCAGTTTCGCATGCTAATCTTTATAATACTTGCATTATGCTCTCATTATTATGATGTGATGTATTGTGATATCATATTGTCATATCGTCCACCCTTACATACAGGTGTACTCAGGACATCTAAGCTGCAGTGTGACTGAATAATGAGAGAGGAACAGCAAGAGAGAGAGTAATGATAGTTATTTGAGCATTTTAGAGCAGCACTCCTCCTCTCAGGCCTCCTTCTCTCACTGCTTGTACTGATCATAATTACAGGTCACTGACATGATGTTCAGTAATTACAACAGCAAGGCCAGAACTGTGGGTATGCGCCTGTATATGGGACATACTCATATGGTGGTTCACCTCAAAGAAAAAAAATCACTGGGCTCAACAGAAATGTGCCATAGAGGCACATTTCTGACCACCATCAGTAGAAACAAGGCTAATGCATTCAACAGGGCAGTGCACAGTAACGGAGACATAACCACTAATGCTAATAGCAATACTGTGCTACATTAAATACAGGCTGAGATTCCAGCTACTTGTTCAGGGTGCACATTCTGCAGTGTTTGCACAGTGGATTGAGGCAGGTTAAAGGTTGATTTGGTAGCACAGATTAAACCAATGGGCACCTCAGTGGTGGGTTTTTAAGTGTAAGGCTCCTGTAGTGTTTTTATAAAGTGAGTGTCTATATGTGAGAGAATGTGCTGTGCTGTGTTGTATATACATTTGAAAAGAGATTGACGTTGGAATTACAGTGGTATTAATTGTGTTTCTTTCATTTGGCACTGCTGAGCTACTGCTGCTGAGTGATTGGAAAATTGCTTCCAGTTGAAAAAATTGGCTTCCATTGCTGTCTCTGTCCCTGTCTCAGATACACACACATACTCTCTCAATCTTTCAAAGCATAATCAGTAGGTACTCATACCTCTCTCACCCTTTCACTGGGAATACAGTTTTTTCCTAGATTTTCTCTGTTAAATCTAGGTTGAAGGCTATGAATGATTTATTTTAAATCTCTCCTTCTCTCTCTCTCTCTCTCTCTCTCTCTCTCCTTTTACCTCTTTCCCTCTTTCTTCATCCTGCTTCTTCTTTCTCCTTCTCCCTGTCTGTCTCACTCTGTCTCCCTCCTTCACTCCCTTTCCTGTATTGCTCTTTTGCTCCCTCTTTCTCTCTCCTTCTCTCATTCTACATATATATTTATTTTACTATCCTTCTTTTCATCCTGCTTCCTCTTTCTTCCACTGTCTCTCTCTCTCTCTCTCTGTCTCTCTCTCTCTCTCTCTCTCTCTCTCATTGTCTCTGTTCCTTTCTTCCTCCTTCACTCCCTTTTCTGTATCTTTTTCTCACTCTCACTTCTTCTCCCTTTCTCTCTCTCCTTCTCTTCCTCTCTTTCTTTCTTTCTCTCGCTCTCCCTCTCTCTCGCTCTCCCTCTCTCTCGCTCTCAGTCATTTCAGACAGGCCCCCACCTGTGGTTCGTCAGGGTCCGACCAATCAGACAGTGGCTGTTGATGGGACAGTAGTTCTGGGTTGCCAGGCAACAGGCACCCCCATTCCCACCATCCTGTGGAGAAAGGACGGAGCGCTGGTGTCCACTCACGACTCTCGGCTCAAACAGCTGGACTCGGGAGCTCTACAGATACGTTATGCCAAGGTAGAGCATGGAGACATCCATTTATGGTTCATTTGTTTAAAACTGGCAGAGCAAAACAAAAAGTTAGGAGTAGATTTAAGCTTAGAAACATTTTATTACATAATCATATACAAGTTTGAACAGCCCTGGCCAAATTACGTTTTTTTACATTCTAAGTAAAAATAGAATAAACAGGATCCTACAGAAAACATAATTAAATATGCCATAGTTTTTGCAGAGTGCTGTTTTGCACAGTGCCATTATGCACAGCGCCATAACTTTTGCACAGGCGAACGTAACATATGCTCAATGTGTTAAATTCAGTTAATAAACATTGTGTCTTAAATTTGTTCTCTGTAGAGGAGCAAAAGCAAAAAAACACAGCATTTGACCAAGGGCACTTTACTGTAGGTCATGACTGTAGGTCCTTGCATACTTGTCAGGGGAAAAACAAAACAAATCTTGGATCTCCATTTTTTTTTCCATTTTACCAGAAATGAAAAATGCCAGCTGCTCTTTACAACATGTCAACTTTTCATGTTGAGGTGACTAATAGTATGGACATTCAAATTTATTTGGGAAAAAAAATCTGGTTCCATTAACTTCCTTTCAAAGTGAAGTTTTTCTCCTACAAAGTTACCTTTTCAGAGATATGAGGCTTGGTCCAAACAATAGCGCTATGTAAAATACATCTAGATGTTTACATTTATCATCACTGCTGTATTTTTGTGTCTCCATTTTTTTCTTGCATAATTTGAATATACTAGGTGCTGTTTAGACTCTGTTAGAATTTCATTACGAACCATCCAGTATAAAAGGTCTGAAATGATGTGGAATAAAATTATAATTGTGCAGGACACAGTATTATTACATGTGGGTATATATACACTCACTGGCCTCTTTATTAGGTACACTTGTTCAATTGTTTGTTAACATAAATAGCTGATCAGCCAATCACATGGCTACAACTCAGTACATTTAGGCATGTAGAGGTGGTCAAGACAACTTGCTGAAGTGCAGACCGAGCATCAGAAAGGGGGAAGAAAGGTGATTTAAGTGACTTTGAACGTGGTGTGGTTGTTGGTGCCAGACAGGCTGGTCTGAGTATTTCAGAAACTGCTGATCTACTGGGATTTTCACACACAACCATCTCTAGGGTTTACAGAGAACGGTCCGAAAAAGAGAAAATATCCAGTGAGCGGCAGTTGTGTGGACGAAAATGCCTTGTTGATGTGAGAGGTCAGAGGAGAATGGGCAGACTGGTTCAAAATGATAGAAAGGCAACAGTAGCTCAAATAACCAGCCAAAATCTCTGAGGAACGTTTCCAACACCTTGTTGAAAGTATGACATGAAGAATTAAAGCAGTTCTGAAGGCAAAAGGGGTCCAACCTTTTACTAGAACCTAATAAAGTGGCCGATGAGTGTATGTAACTTATGACTCCATGTCCTGACATTGTATAAAAACAAATCTGTGTGTGTGTGTGTGTGTGTGTGTGTGTGTGTGTGTGTGTGTGTGTGTGTGTGTGTGTGTGTGTGTGTGTGTGTGTGTATGTCTCATTATATGCTGTAGTAATTATTTAAACTGAAAGTCTGGTATTCAGTATCTGTCACTCAAACTTTCAAGTTTGATTGAACTGTAGTGGATGAAGACTAACACACACACTGTCACTCACTCATCAAGTTCATGAAGCGACTCACACACGTGGCGAGGGGGCAGAAGGTCTGGTGCCATTGTCATTTCACACAGATGGGTGTCTGCTCTTCCACAGTGTCTAGGTCAAAGGTCATTTCAACATAGGCTGTCAGAGTGTGTCTTTAAATCACTCAACCAGAGAGACAAAGAGAATCTGTTTAACCTCAAGCATTTCACTATTACATTTACTCAACAGGACACAGGACCTCAGCTAGAAATGGATGTAAAGCCTTTATCTACTATGACCATTTTCAGTGTATGTGACTGTGATCCCTCTGTAGATTTCACTGGAATGTTTTCTGTTCTGTCTGCTCTGTGGCTCCCCTGATGTGCCTGTCATCACTTTTAAAGAGGCTCTTGTAGGACATGGACAAAGTCTCTAATTAGCTAGAACAGAAATATTTTCCATTTGACAGGAAACTCTTTCCCCTTAATTTCCCCCTGGTGTGTGTGAGAGAGGTGTGTGTGATGACAGCAGAGGTACAACGAGGACAGTCAAGTGTAAGGAAAGGGTGTTGATGCGTGGAGAGTGAAAATGAGGAAGCAAGGCCTCAGTTACTGCTAGAAACTGAATTAGGATATGTCTGGTCATTTGCTTTATTCACAGACGTCTGGTGAAATGAGTGCTCTTAATGCAGAATCAAATACTATTGGTATCAAATACGTCTCTGACCTTCAGTCAATGTATGATTCTCTAGAAAATTATTCAGTGTATCGTGACTCCTCAGCACTCCTATCACTAGGCATTTGCATATAAAGCAGTGGCCAGACATGTCCTAATTCAGACACACACACACACACACACACACACACACATATATATATATATGTGTGTGTGTGTGTGTGTGTGTGTGTGTGTGTGTGTGTGTGTGTGTGTGTGTGTGTGTGTATTTTGAACAATCAAAACCAGTGAGTCGAGATACTTAAGTGCAAATGATTTCAAACAGGTGTACTGTCACATACAATTAAGCAATTAACATCCTATAAAAAATTATGGGGAGGCCTAGGTGGCCTTGATTTGGGATCAAAATGACATGAGGCTTCAATATTGGATGGCAGGAGCCCTAGGAACTAGAGAGGGATATTAAAGTAGGGTTGCAGTGCATAAATCCCTCATCACAAAGACAAGTGCACATTTGAGATTTCAGTGGTGCAAAAACCATCATCACTGGTCTACAGAGATGTGAGAAAAGTGATATGGTCAAACGAGTCAGCATATTCTGCACAAGTTGGCGAGTGCATGTGCACCATACACCAAGAGAAGAGTGCAGGTCTGAATGTTGATACACATACAGTGAGGGGAGAGGGAGAGTCAGGTAGCTTTGTTAGGCCATGAGGGGCTTGGTTCAGGTCCACTTGGCCTCTTAAACCAGGGTTACACTATATGACTTTCCCCAATTTCAGTCTAGTCTGCAAATTTTTGGGTCAGTCGCAGTTGACAGTTGGAGAGAGAATGGAATAGTTTGTGAGGGGCACAAGCTCAGATTTCTGGCCTGCCAACCATGTTTCTGACCAATCAGAGTTTATGAAACATTTGATTTTTGAGCATAATCTAGTACTGTATACTGATCTCTAGTACTGTATACTGATCTGTGACTTAATCTAAACTGACTCCTGCAACAGCCCATGAAAACTGAGAGTACAACAGATGAAAATACAGCAAGTAAACAAAGAAAAATGGAAAAGAGTGACTCCTGTGTGAAGTTAACAGATCTCAGCCCAGTTGAAAACCTAAGGGAGATTTTGGACCAATGTGTTATACAGTATTCTCCACCTCCATCATCAAAACACCAACAAAGGGAAAATATTTGGGAAGAGTGGTGTCTATTCTTCCAGTTCTAGAGACCAAAGTGTACTGAAGCTATTCTACTAGTAACATTTTACTACGAATGATGTTTTTTTTTTTTTTGTTTAGCATCCATATAGTCCAAATATATAGACTAAAATTCATTCGTTCCATTAAAAACATCATTACAAATCATAATTAACCATTCTGGTTGAGTTTTTCAATACATTAGATTGGTAGTACATAGTTATTCAACTGTGATTACATATTTACGCTTACAGGTCAATTATATAGTTACATAAAGAATTTCATTTGGATTCAGTAATCTTCAGATTCATAACAACTTTCTCTCTCTGTCACAGCTTGGAGACACAGGCATGTACACATGCATAGCATCCACCCCGAGTGGAGAGGCATCATGGAAGGCTTACCTGGAAGTGCAAGGTACTGACGCCTGCTGTGACTGCAGACATGGTGGGAATAGGAGATGTAGGCCTGAAGGGAAATGAGAGTGAAATTAAAGCTGAATGTCTCAGTAATTGCTTGTCCCTTTCCTTCATCTGTGTTTAACGTCATAAAGAGGGTGTGAATGAGTGAGAGAGGAAAGAGAAAGTTGAAGAGAGAGAACATTTTTTTTCTTTTTTTCTTTTTAAAAAAACTTCTCCATCTCGTCTCAGAGTTTGGTGTTGCAGTCCAGCCTGGCCGACCCACTGACCCCAACCTGATCCCCAGTGCCCCCTCCAAACCTGAGGTGACCGATGTCACACGCACCTCAGTGTCTCTCTCCTGGAAGCCTGACCTCAACACTGGAGCAACACCTACCTCTTACATCATTGAGGCCTTCAGGTATCTAATAATTAAGCAGTACACAGGACCTACACCCAGTGTCCACTTCTGCATTGTGTTTGAGATTTCTTATGGTCTGTCATTTTTAACCCATAGAAGTCTAAAGTTATTACTGTACCAAATAATTGCAGTCATGTAATTAATTACATTTAAATTTTATTCTGTTTTCAACAGATTCAAGGCCTTCATTTTTACTTTTTCTGTTTGTTTTGATGTCAAAAAAATAATAAATTTAAAAAAATAAAAATATGTAAAAACTCATAAGGGCATATTTTATATCTAAAGTGTCTAATAACCACATATGATCACAAGTTAATATGTGACGTCATGTGAATTATATGTAATCACATGTGAACGAAATGCCCCAAAATGTGACGTTTTTCAGCACATTTTTTATGTGATTACAATTTTTTTCTAGTGATCACACGCACATTTTTTCAACATGAGATTTAAAGTTTTTGTGATCACATGATTTACATGTGTGATAACCATGTGTGTTTATTCATATGATAAATTCATAGCTTTTATCTGGAAAGCAGTGTAAAGGACGGTTTTTCTTTCCACAAAACCACACAAAAGAGTAACTTTTCATCAAATTCAAGTCAGAATAAAATATCTCCTCTTCAACTTATAAACACAAATGTCACATCAACTGAAAGTTTAGAATTTCAGAAATTCTTGCTTGTTTCTTGCTTGTTCTAAGAATCAACCCTTAAGTCTCACAGTGAAATACGTCCTTTAATTTCCTGTATTATTCCAAGTTAAACTCTGTAGGAGATGGTGGTGTTTATGTTACTGCGCTGGTAGTGTTTGGTCAGTGTTAAGTGTGTGATGGTTTCCTGCAGTCATGCATCGGGCAGCAGCTGGCAGACGCTGGCAGAGCACGTGAGGACAGAAAGCTATGTGCTGAAGAGCCTGAAGCCCAGCGCTGTCTATCTGTTCCTAGTGAGAGCGGCTAATGCATATGGCCTGAGTGACCCCAGCCCCATCAGTGACGCTGTTAGAACACAGGGTGAGTTCACCCAGTCCAGGAAAGACAGAAAGCTATATATATGCAAATATGCAGTTGCTGACCACTTTTATTAGACACACACCTACCTTGTTGGAACACATTTTAGGTGGGCAGTTAGGGACTGCAAGGAAGGAAAGCTGTCTGCTGTTTGCCTTCAAATGTATGCAGTAAATTGGAGGCACTACACATTACAGGCTGTATAACATAACCTGCCATGTCACCACACCATATTCGGTTATACTTGATTTGATACCACTGTTACAAGTAATTTAAATGAATGAGTACAGTTTTACAGGCACTTCCCCAAAACAGACTACACAGTCTTTAATCAACAAATCAAAAAGTTTTGAATGCAACCAGCAGATGGTGCAGGTTTATACTTACATTCCCCATATCTTATCTTTTTCTGTGCGGTGGGGGTGGGGGCTGTAAGTTGTGCAGCAACAGATGGGTTACAGTCAATAAGTGCACACCTATAATGTGCACCTCTATTGTAGCAGTTTGTCAGAAATTGAAACAGTACAAAGTACCTAATAAACTCACAACTCAGAGTACAGTGCAGTAGCAAACTTTAGTGACAGTGGACTAAAATAATCTGTGTGTGTGTGTGTCTGTGTGTGTGTGTGTGTGTGTGTACAAGACAATAGCTGTTGTCAGAACAAAACCTTGTATCTCCAAAATGATATACAGGAGAAGGAAAAAACCTACTTTACTTTTAATGTAAGTCAATGGAACCAGAATTTTTTACAAGTAATTTTGGCTCATTTCTTTTGACCGTTTATCATGAAATTGACATACAATGTAAAGGGCAACAGGCTTTTTCAAAAACTCAAATATGAGGTTTTGTTCCAAGAACAGCGCAATACTTCCTTTTGCCCCTGAGAGTCTGCTTAATCAAATTATCTTTTATGTGGAAACAAATGGATCATTTAAAATGTGTGTACGCAGACATTCCTCCAACCAGTCAAGGAGTGGAACATGGTCAGATCCAGAGGGAGCTGGGGGATGTTGTTATCCACCTCCACAATCCCACCATCCTCTCCTCCTCCTCCATTCGAGTGCAGTGGACCGTAAGTACCCACACTTCCCTCTGTTCAGTCGCCCACTGACAGGAGTACTAACAGGGTGGGCCCCATAGCCTTTCTCAGGGTTTTTCTTAAAGGGAATTCCTCCAATTGTTCAAACATTCTGCATAATTCAGTGGTTGAGATGTAAATAAAGTCATTCAGAGTGGTTTGATGTGAAGTTGTTTTTTTGTAGAGAAACTTACTTTGGTGGTGATAGGAACCCAGGGTAACAATGTCTACAAATAAAACCACTTTATTTGCTATCCCAAATGACAAGTCAACCTTCGCATGTCTTCTGAGATTTGATATGTAACGATGTTAATGGTAAAATAGTGGTAAATCTGAAAAGTTTTCATTGGAAACTAGTGTCCTCTACAAGGCAAAATCCCTCACTGTCATGAATAGATTTTAAAAATACCTTTAAAATCCTCACAAAACTATCATAAAACAATAGCTCGGGCATCAGGCAGCATTTTCATAGTCATTTCATGTAATGACTTTCTGTGAGTTTTAGAAGCATTAAATATTTCAGACGTCTGGTTCCTATCATCACCATTCTGAAAATGTCTCTAGAATGGGAACATTTCACATCAAACCACTCTGAATTACTTTGATTAGATCTTAACACTTTGAATATAATTGATTATAATTGAACAGTCCTTATTTGCACTCATTTAGACTATGAAGAGGCCTCTTGCTACAAGCAGTTAATATGTTTCTAAAATGCTCAATGTGGCATCATGAAAGTTCACTCTTTTCAACACATAAATTCACAAGTAGTGTTTCATATCTGCATTTTGGACCCTTCTTACTTTTTGAGGGCTTAATGAGTTGCAGCTGAAACGACAGCAGTTTTATTGGTTCGGATCAAGAGAGCATTAAGCGCTTTACAAGCATGCACTGTTCTCTCTGCAGTGGAACCATATGGAGGTGATCCCACTCTTATGTTTACACAACAGCTCCAGGGCTACCGAATCATATAAAAAAGCTTAAAACAACATGGTAAATATGAGAATCACTGTTTTCTTGGTCTTTAAGTGTTATTGTTACAATTCACATCTTCATGCGTTTGTATATTTGAAGTGGTAAGTCCTTTGTGTTGCAAATGTTTTTCAAAGGTTTCCCCTTAAGGCAGCTGTTCTGATTTACTCAGTATTATGCATCACATGTTACAGTAATATGTGATACTCCTAAAACCACAAGATACCACAAAGCACCACAGTGGAAGTAGACAGTTCCTGTTTGGATACTTTATAGCTGACATGTGGTGTGGCTCTTTAGCTGAAGTCTGTTGATTTCCTGCAAGACCGACCTGACAGTGGGCAAGTGCTAGCTATGGCTAATGCTAAGCAGAAGCAGTGGGAGAGGAAGCCTTGGGCCATGCTCTTATGTTTTGCAGTTGGCCTGTAAATGGACAGAAGTTATAGCATCATTATAATTAACATTGACTGTTTACATGCACTTATTAAATCAGCTTACTCTGATTTCTTAAATCTTAAATCTAGAAATCCGACTAAGAAATCGGGTAAAGAGAGCTAGATTTTAGTTAAGTTGGATTTCTCAGTGCATGTATGCAGATTTCTTTCGAGTTCTCTGTCTGCACATGTGCGAAAGCAGACTGCAGAAATAAGAGAGCAGGATTTAACACAGCGCCCATGAGATGGCAACAAAACACTTTGAGTGATGCTGAAGCCAATTACGTGCTTGACGAAATGAAGGATATAAATATTCTTCATGTTCTAGATGGTATATGTTCACGTTTTCAGGTAAAGTGGTGCAATGTTTAAAAAAAAACAGCTTTACATAAAAAAGAGAGTTTTATGTTATGTTTACACCACATTCTGGGAGTTTATTGGCTTATTGCAAAGCAAAAATGCGATTACTGCCTGACTCATGTAGACATTGATCTTGTTACTGAAAAAATCAGATTTTCTACAGTTATTGGATTAGTAAATGCGAGTAAACACATTGAATGGTAAATAACGCCGTTTTATTACTGAACAAAACAAGTTATGACCAAGCCTAATTGTATGTGACTTTTACTTAGCATTTTCAGCATTTGGTCATGGTTCTTATAACTAGCTGGTCTAATGTAGCTACTGTTTTACTTACAGATCACTGCTCTATAATGTTCTCTGCCTCTAGGTGGAGCAGCAGTCGCAGTATATCCAGGGCTATAAAGTGATGTACCGAATGTCCTCTGAGACGGGTCAGACCCGGAGCGATTGGGCTGTATTTGAGGTGCAGTCACCAGGAGAGCACACAGCACTGATCACACAGCTCCGCAAGGGCACCACCTATGACTTCAAAGTGCGGCCCTTTTTCAACGAGTTCCAGGGCACGGACAGCGATATCAAAGTGGGCAAAACGTTAGAAGAAGGTGAGGGGTAACCATCTGTCTAACAGCATTATTGTCTATCTATCCCTACTTTTATTTGTCCACATTTCTCTCTCATTCTTTCTCTTTTTTTGAGATGCAAGAGTTTGCTGTAAACTGCCAAATGTATCATTCTCTCTTCAGCCCATACAGTTCAGATATGCAAAAACAAACTGCATTTACCTTTATCATGCTATCATCCTCCCACCTACAGAAGTTTAGCTTTGCACATTCTCAGTGAAGTTATACTGGGTGTTTGAAACAATCTTGTTTTGGGGCACCAAGCAAGGCAGCCAACTAGAACAGAGCTCATTTACATATATCAGTCTTAAAAACACAGCAACAAAAGCATCTGGTTTAATTCTAAGAGATAAAGAGAGGTTGGTAATGGTCAACCACACAAATGTCATCAGAGGACCTCTGGGACAAAAAGAAAAATATAGGATATGGGCTCTTTAACACTTACCACCACCTTCTGCCATGCACATAAGCATTAAGTTACACCGGATTCCTTTCATGTGTGCTTCTGTATGTATATTTGTCTGAGCAATTCAGACATACAGCAAATTGTGGTCTTTCAGCCAGAGGGCAGACTGAGCTGTAGCAGTTTGAAATAGCTCTCTGAAAGCCAAACAGCTGATGGGAACCCTAATGTAACGAATGTAACGCTCACACAAATGCCGTACTAATTGTTCATCGGGTGTGGCTGTCTGTGGCTCTACAAATCCACAAGGACTTGGTTTACTCCCTGAGTTCACTTGGAGTGTGTGTTTGTGTGTGTTTGTGTGTGTTTGCGTTTGTGTGTGTGTGAAAGAGAGAGAGAGAGAGAGAGAGAGAGAGAGATAGAAAGCAGGAAATAACTGAAAAAAGACCAAGAGTAAAGAATTAGAAAACAGCTGGGTTTACTCTTAGGCATTTAATTGCTCATAAGGGGGTGGTGTTTTTCTGGATTTAAGCTCAGTCATACATTCACACTGTAAGTGAGTGGCTGAATTACTTGAGTGGTGCTGTGAGTCATTTCTGTTTGAAACAGTGATGGTTTATGCATGTGTACTCATGCTTTACTGCTTTCTAAGTTGTGTATTGCACTGTATGTATCATACAAACACATGCACACAATGCTAATGCACACAATATATCGCTGCTGTCAAAACAAAACCTTGTATCTCCAAAATGGAAACTTTACAGCAGAAGGAAAAAAACTACTTTATTTTTAATGTAAGTCAATGGAACCAGACTTATTTCCAAGTCATTTTGGGTCATTTCTTTTAGTCCATTCATCATGAAATTTACATACAGTGTAAAGGGTAACAGATTTTTTCAAATTATTTCAAAAACTGGAAAACGTCAAAAATGGAGATACAAGGTTTAGATACGACAACAGCGGTATATTCACTGCTCACATTTTTGAGGATAAATAATGTAAACTTTACAGATTTTCAATATTTATAATGTACTGGTATATATTTCCACAGTCTTATGTTTGAACAGCCCTTGTCAAATTACATTTTGCTGATTTTATAAGTTAACACATCCTCCAAGGGGAACATAGTGTGTCACTTTCTGTGCACAATTACATGAATGTGTGTGTGTGTGTGTACATATTTTATGATGTTTTAATGTTTTTTTTAATATTTTCAATTAGCAAATAAACAGTAATTGTATTAAAATGTGCATTTAATGTACATTTATTCCATTAGATACAGTACAAAAAAAACAGACACAAATATAGTTTCTTGCTATCATCAGCACTCATGAATCTCTCAACCTACTTCTTTTCAAAGACCCAAACGAAGTGCCCTCACTTGTGTAGGTTCTGCTAGGGCCTTCTTAAAGTGATAAACTCAGCAAGAGAATAAACTGCAAAAACAAAAAAACATCAGAAAGCATCCAAATATTAGACATTCAAATAAAATCCTCATTCATACCATTAAGTAACAGAGATAAAAGTTCACAAATCCAAAAGGCCTCCTTCTGTGAACCCTTTGTCTCACTTATAACACTCATTCTACTACACTTTTTTCAACAAAACATGTAATGTGACCAGGGTGCCCAAACTTTATATATTTCTATAATACATGTTTTATACAAATGTATGTTGACTCTGCTTAGTAACTTGTACTTAATGAATAAAACCAATTCTGATACAAACACACTTAAACCTATTTGTTTGCTAGTGTTTAAGAGTCCTTCTGTGTTTTCTCAGCCCCCAGTGCAGCCCCCAGGGGAGTGACCATAACAGAGAGTGGAGACAACGGCACAGCCATCCTGCTATCCTGGCAGGCTCCTCCAGAGGACGAGCAGAACGGACTGGTCCAGGAGTACAGGGTGAGGACAGAGAGAGGGAGAGAGAGAGAGTGATGAGGATGACAAAATACTGACAGTCACTTAGTCACTCTGTCTTACTCAGCGTTGTCTGAAGGCCAAAGAGAGACTGAGAAAGTGGAGCAGAGGAGGAAAGTCTCTGGAGAAAATCACTGTAGAATGCTACCACCTAGTGGGCAATATGGAGACATTTTGCAATATTAATGGTCTCTGTATTGACAATTCATTTAAAACAACAGCAAACTGTTGCAGGATCTTGGAATGTGGCATATATAGAATGCATTCTGTGCAATAATTTACTGAATTCATGATTTAAATAAGCCATTTTTTTCTTCATTTTTTTCTTCATTTTTTTCTTCATTTTGTCTCCATGTAGGCCAGTTATGCTACTCTATATTTCCTATCAGTGTCTGCTGTCCTTAATATATAATTATAAATAATAGCTTAATTTCTTAAATTTGTGCCTCATTCCTTGTCCTTTTATGCCCTCTATACCCATTCCGTGCTTCATGCAGCTCACTCTGCCTTCTGAGCCTATGTGATGTTCTGTTCAGGTCTTTTTAATGGGATCCCAGTCTGCTGTCGTTTAAAATGTGGATTAGAGTTGGGAGGGAGATGAGAGGAAAAAGAATGTTTAAAGTGAAGTCGCTGTTAATTTTCCAGGTAAATGTTTTTCTGGTGATGGAAGGGGTGGTTGTGAGTAATTTCATGCTTGTTTAATCTGGCAAGATTCTTTTCATAATCGCTTCCCCTGTTCACTCTCAGCGCTTCTTACCCCACCGCACCTCAAAAAACAGCAGAGGATTCTGGATCAGCTCTTAGCCCCGTGTTATACTCTGTCTCCGGGAGCCAGTGGGGACGGATGAAGCTTGTTAAAGTTTCCATGAAAATTATAATCCGGCCAAAACATGGTCAGACTGTGAATCTATGGATTGCTTTTCATTGAGCTCACATGTTTTTTTTTCTTACCCTCTGGACTGGGTTAGCCAGAGCAGTATCACTTTCAACCCAGCGTTAGAGCTCAGGCTGTAATTTCATTATAGTAACTCTTGCTGATCCAGGCTATAGTTTTTACATGGTTATGTAGGGCGCGCTCAGTGGGTAGCGGTAGTCTGTTATGGCTCCAGAGCAAAGGAAGCAGTTCAGGGTTGACTGCACACACATAAACTCAATTTCTTGTGAGGAAAAAGCAAAAGGTTTCTTAGAGTTTCCATTGAACTGGATTTGAGGTGGCTGAATCAGTTTAGGTGAATGCTATTAGAGCTTCTGCGTTATGAACTTCATAATACTATCAAAAATGACATGATAGAGTTTGTCTCAAGGGCACAGATCGTATTTCATCTGAGGAAAACCCTCAATATTGCATTCTAAGATGCTGAATAGTAGGGCTGCACAGTTTGGACATAAAATATGATGTTCAGTAAGGATGTTGGATATGAATATGAGAAGTAAATTATTGTTGAAGTAGTAAGCCTCTGAATGTATGTGCTGCTAGATTTTTAGTTAAACTGTTGTTAATTTAAGATTTAAACTTAAACTATCATTTAAAGCAGGCATGTAAAACTGCCTTGGCAGTGCTCTGAAGTCTGCAGTGTTTTGGCCTGCAAGGACTTGAGCCTGACATATGGTTTAATGCAGTAGCTACAAAATTACAAAAGTACCACTCACTACTGTGCAAACCAAAAATAATAAACTAATAACTACTCATAGCTACCTACTTCATAACTATAAGCACATCTTTGTTGAGGCTAAAAACAGTTAGCACTTATTGAACATCTATTTATTCTAAAGGCTACAAAAGGTATAACAGGTAGGTATGTCATGCAGGCTAGTAGTTCAGGACTGAGTGTTTTTTGAGCTGTGCACATGTAAGTTATGCTCATAGAGGGGAGCGGATTTGAAGCCCAGTGCAGGGAAGCAGTTGTTGGGCCTCTAATGCTATGTTCCCACTAATCTAATATTAATTGATGTAATTTAATACATTATATCATCAAAGCCATTAAGCATGTGTTTATTGCAGAAACTCATATCACAATAACAAAAAAAAAAACTTATATAGCTGGTGGTATTGTGTCTAACATTAAAATATCAATGGGGTGTAAAATGCATCATTACATTGTTTTGGAATACGGTCTCTGATTGGAACAACATTCAGGAAAGTATGTGATCATTTTAGGCCAAAATAAAATTCTTAGGCTGTGTTTCAGGTGTAAAATCCAAATTCAGTTATTTTATTGTTAGTTTTCTAATGAATTATCATCATCGTACTTGTTTTCAGCCCAGTGTTCACATCACTGCGAAAGGCTCATCTTAACTCTTTGTCTTCCTGAATACTCAGATCTGGTGTTTGGGGAACGAAAGCCGCTACCACATCAATCGCACAGTGGACGGCTCCACATTCTCAGTGGTCATCTCAGGCCTGGTTCCAGGGGTCCGCTACAGTGTGGAGGTAGCGGCCAGTACCGGAGCTGGACCTGGCGTGAAGAGTGACATCACCTACTTCCAGCTGGGTGAGTCAAAATGTTCACCCCATCAAACTCTGTTCAATACTACCAGCTGACAAGAGTGCAACACAGAGTGCTCAAATGTCTTACAAGCATCTACATCCGATATTGTCAAAATCCTTTTAAATATAATGTTTTTCATTGTGATACAGGGCATTTTAACTGACTTTAGCATAAAGCGAGCCACATTATCTCTTTTATGACATGAAGTGTATTCAAAATTACAGTAATAAATCAGAAAACCTCTTGGCACTTTCAAATAATCGTAAAGGAAGAGTTCACTGAAAAATTAAACAATTTTCCTCTTAAACGAAATTTAGTTGGTCAGCCAAGACATGTTTGGTGGCTGAAGTTTGCTTCTTTAGACATAGACTTTCATTGCTTGTTAGCTGCATTACTCTCCTATCTCCAGAGAAGCAAACTTCAGACACTGAACATGTCTTGGCTGATTAATTACATTGCAGGCAATAGGAAAATTGTGTCAGTTTCAGTTCAATTTGAAGCTCTTATAAGAAATGTATTGGTCCATGATTATTGAAGATTTATATAAACAAATTCCACCTTTGCTAAAGGGAGAGTCATAAGCCTTGACTTGTTCCCTCCAAAGCTCTTGGTGTCTGTGGTTAAAGGAGTAATTGGAATAATTAGATCATCGCCAGTGTTGGCACAGTGCCACATGAGGTTGAATGGCAGGAGAGCTCATAAATTTAATCTGCTTCAATTCAGAGTAAAATTAATTCTAATTTAATGGAGGTTTAAGTCTTGATTACTGTCAATCTGTTGGCAACAAAAGAGCATTATTTTAATGTTTGAAGGCAGCAGATGAAGGGCACGCTCTTTGACAGTGCAGCACATCAGCAACTGTGAGCTGCGCACTCAGGCACACACCTGCTTGCGTTAGGAGATGAGAGATTGGCTTTATTGCTGTGTGCTTTGATCTGTCTGGCAGAATTAGGAGAGAAAAGCAATGTTGCAATGTCTCTCACCCATCACATGCAAAAAATTGAAGATTTATGACTGAAACTCAGCCTCATTATCTGTAATGGGTGTGTAAAGAAGGTGAACTGAAACACTTATAGCAGTGAGTTAGTCTCATCAGTGTTGTACAGGAGGAGGTGATGCGAAACTGCACTACACTGAGGCTTCTCATAGTGTG
The DNA here is from genome assembly GCF_015220715.1 of Pygocentrus nattereri. NCBI lineage: Eukaryota > Metazoa > Chordata > Actinopteri > Characiformes > Serrasalmidae > Pygocentrus > Pygocentrus nattereri. The sequence goes on from NC_051227.1 coordinate 19,983,532, forward strand.
GTAGGAGAACAGTTGACCCTTTTGGGCAGGAGTTATCCACTCTTGCTTTAAGTCTTGCTTTAAATCTTCAGGTGTTTCTATCTATCCTTCTACGGTGAGAAGACAATTCAACGCTATGAGTCTGAAAGGATGTGTAGCTGTTAAAGAGCTGTCACATCACCAGAAATGTGCACTAGAGCACTGGAATCGGACATCAGAGACTGATGTATTAATGAGTCTAAATTTGTATTTAGGATTACCTGCAGTAACAAGTACAACCAGTTTCTAAGGCCGTTGGAGGTGTGGAAAAATATCCATGCAGATGTCTTTGAAAATTGGAAGCTGTAATAAAAGCAAAGGGTGAACACTGAATACTGAAATATTTGACATTATAATTAGCTGTTGAGACTTCAGTGGGTTTTTCTGTTGAATATGTCTTTACACTCTTTTTTTGGTGGATTGAAGTGGTGGAGTGTTTTTTTTTTGTTTTTTTTTGAGGTGGGCTGAAGAGAAGTGAAGCCTATGGAAACCTGTTTGCCTACAGCTCCAAAACAGGATAAAAGTGCCTGCAACATGAAACAAAACAAGATAGCAAGGTGGAAAAAAGGAAAATAGCAGACAAAGCCAATCAGTGGAAAAGAATAATATTTGGGGGGCTGGGAGGGGCGTTGGAGGGAGGTGTACCACAATCTCTCTAAAGTAGGGAACGGATGAGGGAGACAGAAAGAATAGGCAGATGAAGTAGCCGCTTTGTTGTCTGTGCTGTTTTGCCAGATACGCTTTTTCTTTTTTAATCTAGCACACTTTTCTCTTTCAAAGAAAGAAATATGCACTGTTTTCTGTGATCTGTTCACTGGCGTTCCAATTTCGATTCATACTGAATTGGTTTGATTTCCTTCAATAATCAAAGTGCCACCTCATTAAAGAAGAAACTGCAGTTTTTGTTTTCTCATTTTGTCATACAATGAGTTTAGAATGATTGCAATTAATGATATCTTTGAAATATGAATGCATTGTTCGGTCCATTCATTGTATGAATATCACAAATGACAAACCCGTCTTCTGCTTGTCGTTTTTTTCTCTCTGTTTCTCCATTTCTCCTCGGTTTCTCTGGCTCAGACTCCTCAGGGCGGATGACGCAAACAGTAGCGGACCCAGAGAACACCCTGTCTCAGCAGATTTCAGATGTGGTCCGGCAGCCGGCCTTCATCGCGGGCATTGGCGCGGCCTGCTGGATAATCCTCATGGTCTTCAGTATCTGGCTGTACCGCCACCGCAAAAAGAGGAGTGGCCTGAGCACCAGCTACGCTGGCATTCGCAAAGGTACAGCAGCTAGCTTAGCCAAGTTTAAAGGACAAGTCCAGCCATGTTTTTTTTTTCTTTCAAGTATCACCAGGTATTTCAGACACCCATGGCAATTGTTATATGAATTCTTTTATATTGAATGTCAGCTTCATGCCAGAAATTATTCTTGTATTTTCTGTTTTTTTTATAACATAGTTTATATGTTTTATGTACCAAACACTGTCATCATTTATTTTTAAATCAATGATCATTTTCCAACCTCACTTTATCTCTCAGAATTCAACAGGCTGTTTTTGGAACAGTGCCAGTAATGAGTGATGTATCAGTGCTGTCAGAACAACTCAACTCTATTTTTTTGTTTTTTTTCAGTTTTTGACATAATTTGAAAATTGAAAATTTGAAAATAATTTGAAATAATTTTAAAAAAGGCAGGAAAATTCAGTTCTCCATGATTTGGGCTTTTTATCATGGGAATGTTAAAGAAGCACTTTTGCTTTATTTAACCCTCTGACACTCCAAAGGCTTGGACCCACTTTTAAATTCCTCACACTCTACATACACTATATTTTTAAAAAATATTTACTCATCCATCCAAATCATTGAATTCAAGTATTCCAATCCTTTCCATGGCCATGTGTTTAAAACCCAGTATCTAGGCCTGCAGACAGCTTCTACATAAACATTTGTGAAAGAATGGGTCGCTCTTAGGAGCTTAGACAATTCCAGCATGGTACAGTGATAGGATGCCACCTGTACAGTCGTGAAAATTCCTCGCTTCTAAATATTCCACAGTCAACTGTCAGTGGTATTATAACAAAGTGGAAGTGATTGTGAACGACAGTAATTCAGCCACGAAGTGGTCGGCCACGTAAAATGATAGAGCAAGGTTCGCGGATGCTGAGGCCCATAGTGTGCAGAGGTCACCAACTTTCTGCAGAGTCAATCTCTACAGGCCTCCAAACTTCATGTGCCCTTCAGATTAGCTCAAGAACAGCGTAGAGCTTCATGGAATGGGTTTCCATGACCGAGCAGCTGCATCCAAGCCTTACATCACCAAGCACAATGTGAATGCAGTGGTGTAAAGCGCCACCACTGGTCTCTAGAGCAGTTCTCTGGCATGATGAATCATGCTTCTCCGTCTGGCAAGTCTGGGTTTGACAGTTACCAGGAGAACGGTACTTGTCTGACTACATTGTGCCAAGAGTAAAGTGGTGGAGGGGGATTGTGGTGTGATGTTGTTTTTCAGGAGTTGGGCTCGGCCCCTTAGTTCCAGTGAAAGGAACACTTAATGCTTCAGACCAAGAGATTTTGGACAATTTCCTGCTCCCAACTTTGTGGGAACAGTTTGGGGACGGCCCCTTCCTGTTCCAACATGACTGTGTACCAGTGAACAAAGCAAGGACCATAAAGACATGGATGAGCGAGTTTAGTGTGAAAGAATTTGACTGGCCTGCACAGAGTCCTGACCTCAACTCAATAGAACATCTTTGGGATGAGACTGCGAACCTGCGAACCTGACTGCGAAACTGTGAACCTTGTCCAACATCAGTGTCTGACCTCACAAATGCGCTTCTGGAAGAATGGTCAAATATTCCCATAAACTCCTAAACCTTGTGGAAAGCCTTCCCAGAAGAGCTGAAGCTGTTATAGCTGCAAAGGGTGGGCTGACATCATATTAAACCCTATGGATTAAGAATGGGATGTCACTCAAGTTCATATGTGTGTGAAGGCAGACGAGCGAATACTTTTGGCAATATAGTGTAGCTTATTTTTCATAGTAGTTACTCAGTAATTAATAAAAATTAAGATGCAAGATTAACTATTAAAAAATAAGTGATTTAAAGTAGTGTTTTATATGCAAAGCTACAATTGTCAGAGTAGTGCCTTTGCTAAATTCAATCATTGTACAAAAGACCTTCACTTAACATGAAAAAGCTTTGGCTTTTCCTTGATGCCTGAATTAAAAACAAAACAAAACCAAAAAAACACTCGCCTTTAAGGGGTTGTTTCATTCCTTGTTTTCATCTGATCTGTCAAGGTCATGTTTGAAGTGCTCTCACCAGAGAACAGTTTGTGCAGAAGTGCTACATCTTTTTTTTCTAATTCAGACTCTTTTTTTTCTTCTCTTCTTTCATTCGCAAAGACTTTAAGCAGAAATTTCAGGAAGATCTTTCCGCTGGCTCCAGCATCTCCACCACAACAGACACGGCTCTATGATGATGTCTCTTCTCCACTCGCGGGTTTAATGCATGTCTTCAGGCTATGCGGCTGCCAGCGCTTCTCTCCCAGCCCAGTAATCTATCCTGGACATCATTAATTCATTAAATCCAACGCTGTTTATAAGCCTTTGATTTGTCGCTGTTATTTTAGACTAGTGAGATTTGCAGGGAGGAAAAAGAAAAGCAGGAAGGACTGAAAGCTGCAGCTTCCTGTCGTCCGTACCCTTGCCTTTTAAAAGTCTTTTTTCAGTCATGAGAGCTGAAGGTTCAAATCACACACTCAGAATCTGATGAAGGCTCTTTCATATCTCTCGCTTTCGCTCAAGAGTTCATGCAGATGGGAGATTGCACAATGGCTTTTTTTTCTGATGTTGGCAGTGGGCTGCAGGCACATCCTTCTCAAGGACATTCAGCTAATGGAATGCTTATTGGCAGGCTGGAAGCGGTGCTTAAAAAGAGACGGGAGTCCAGCTATTCATTTGCATTCGTATTCACACACTCTGAAGGTTGAGGTGCGCTCAGCTTTAGAACATGAATGCTGTGAAACTGAAGGCATTCAGCTATTGAAGTTCAGCACAGAATTCAAAGGAGCTCTGATTTACTTCAGAAAACAGGTTTTATCTTTTTTGAAAATGTTCAGAATTGACATTTTCATTTTGAATCTGTTTAGACTGTAGCAACATCTCAGGTTTGGTCTGTTATGAGATGATGAACTGCAATTTGACAGTGTTTATTAGATGGGAATAAAACACCAGCATGATGACATAAGACTTCAGAGGATGTAAGCATTAGACGTTGTAGACACTTCATGATATCAATGACTAAAATGATCATGATTTTGGAGATCATCATGGTTCTGTTAAAGCTGCACTATGTAAGACTTTTTTTTAATTAAATGAAGTAGCATTACCGAGTCAGGGGGGAAAACACACTGAAATATAGTGTTTGGGTGCTGCTGCGAGGTGTCGGGTCAGATTTCGTTTTTGGACCACAGCATACATCTTTACGTATTAACGTCACACATGCCCAGACGCAAAAGAAGGTCAGGTTTGATCTTTAGATCTCAAAGGCAAAATCCACTTTATACTTTATACTCACATTCTTGGAAGACATGTCCTTCACCAAATTTTGACTGAGTTCTCTATGAATTCTCTTTCAACGTGCTCACAAACACCAGATTCATCCACTCAGGAAGACCTTCAAATCTGAAGCAGTATGATTATCATTGGATTTTATACCACCTTATACAACAGTTCCAGTGGAACAGTCTAATTGAGAAGCATTTTGCCCATGACTGTTATGCTATAAAAAACAGTTTGTCATTTCAACCTTACAGAAATTCCTAAAAGCAATTAAAGTATTTTTGTTCAACTCATATAAATACTTTTGAACTTCTGAAATTTTTTTTATTTAGTTGAATGAAACTAGTACAATTTCACAACAACAGTAGTTATTTTTAGTTAAACCAGCAAACCATTTTATTACATTTACAGTGCGGCCGTTACTGCGTTTCTACTAGCACATCACATCTGAAAACAGACAATTGAGACAAGAGAACTTAAGCTGACATCTGACCTGCAGCCTGTTTGGTCAGATTCTGAAGAAGAGTATCACAGCACTAGGTCAAATTCCAAACTTGTCGTTGGTCATAAGTAGTCTTTTCATTTGGTAGCTGTGATGGCTTAAAAACTAAACAAACTGGAATTAGCCAGAAACTGACAGAATACAATTCAGCAAACACAATGGGCTGTGAAATGCTCTACAGACTGACTGCAACAAAATGACATACAGGTTAATCTTGTAAGCACTGAAAATGATAAGCTGAACCTGATATTGCAACCGTTTTATGGCTCCATCTGCAACATAAGAGAGTGCTACTTTTTTGGCAGAATGAATTGCAAATATTAAAGCACATTTGATGCAATGTTCAGGGCTTTTGCTTTACTTTTTCCTTATTTTGCAGAACTGTTGCACAAAATGCAACTGAACACTTGAGGTCACACCTACGACCAAATGACAGCTGTGACGTTATTTGCAACAGCACATGAGAGCAAATAATATATCAATGCCCCCTGTAGAACATTCAATGGCTAACAGCAATATGCTGTAGTTTTTCCACTGTGCCCACAGGCAAGTTTGATCTTGCACTTGAGAGTTCAGGGTACACATCCCAGGACAGTGCGTTGGTGTTGCTTCCCCTGAACTCTGAAAAGTCTCTTATGACACGACGGCAAATATGTTGGCCTTCCCACTCCTTCTGCACTTAAGAAAGCCAAAATGCCAAGAGCGGCCCGCTTTGAACTGGTGAACTGGGAAAGCCTTGTGTGTGAATAAATGAAGAAAGGGACAATTGTACCCACATAAAACAGGAACGCACTGGCTGGGTGGAGTGGAGAAAAAGACAGAGGTGTGATTTTTTTCTAGACACACATATGGTCATGCGAATGTGTGCATGGTTTTGTGTGCACAAACATACACAAATCATTTAAGCAATATCCCCCTCATAACTCCCCAACCTGTCTTTGCAAGGCTGACAGTCACCGAGTTGCTGTGTTGATTTATTTATCGTCCGTCGCATTTGCATTTTCATGTGCTGAGGGGCGCATGCCAAGCGTCCATCTCTATTTACTTCCGAACAGATAAACACACATGATAACAGCCTCAAAAGTGGCCGGATCTATTACGCTGATCATTTCATATGCCGGGACCTCTGAGCACTGCCAAACACCAGCATACAAAAACGGAAAAGTGAGAGGTGACATTTAAAGGGAAGCGCTCTGGCTGCTGCTTTAGAATGTAGACTATATGAGAAGGTGAAGACAGTGCTAATAGTACGGCTGCGCTTCGGCCTGACACTTTGTTGTAGTGCCGCCAAAAACAGCCTGAGTGGCTAAGCATGCGAGAGGTTTCTTCTTCCTTTTGATATTTTAATTGCCTGTTTGTGGTGTATTCAGAGTCTAAATCGCTCACAGCGATGCTGCGGAATGTCTTATGCTTTGTCAGTCTGTTTATGGGATTCTTTGATCAAATTGAAGAAATATGTGAGGGGATTATCATGGTAGAGAAGGATGCAGAGTGAATATATTCCAAAGCCATTTGAATGCAGTTTCTTTTTCGGTTTTGTGTTCATGAAATACGTCGTTGTTTGCAGCGTAACATCTTTAGGGTGTATTTTACTTCGGTCCTCTAAGCACTTGAGGAGCTCATTCCCCTAGTGCTTCTGCTTTTATTTTGCCATATCAAATGTGATTTCCTCGCTCCATTAAACAAAATGATAGTCCTAAAGTTACATTACACAGAGGAAGAAGTTGTATATTCTCTTATGATGCTAAATGAGCCTTGAGAACTTACAGGTGTTTTCATGATATGTCGGCAACCATAAATGTATTTCTAACCCTTTAAGACATAAGTGTACCTATATGTTTGTGTTTTTGTGAGATTTTTTTGTTAAATTTGAAAGAAGTAGCATTACTGAATCAGGAAAAATAAGAAAAAACATGCTGAAATATGATCCATGCACTGCTGTGAGTCACCCTATAATGCCTGAAATAGGAATCAGGTTGGATTTCACAGGGGTTTTTGGGACCACATCATATATTTTTACATATTAACATTGCACTCATGAGCTCAAAAAGGAGGTCCAGCTTAATGTTTAGGTCTCAAATGTAAAATCAGCGTTATACTGATGAAGATATGATGACAATAGTAGATTCACTTTAATCCACAGAAGACTTTGACTGACTTCTCTTTAAACACTCATTCAACACACTCACAATCATCAAATTCATCTGCTCGGGAAATGGGTTCCAAACACAACTGACATAACAAAATGTTCTTCCATGTGTTGCATGCAATTACACATTTCTATCAGAGAGGTCTCCACATCCCCAAAACCTACGTAGTGTAGCTTGAAACATTTAAATCATCATGGTTATGGGAGTTTATTGTCTGCTCTGGTATATTTCTGATGCATTTCATGTAAATATACTGCATGCTTCTTGTAACTCACTTTGTTATTCATCTTCTTTTTCCATGTTCTGCTGGATGGATTTGCAGTGCCATCTTTCACCTTCACACCTACGGGTAAGCAATACTGTAAGAAATCAATTCACATCTACTGAATTGGCGATGAGAACCAGACATCTGGACATCTGAAGAGTTTAAATGCCTTTGAAAGTTGACTCACAGAAAACTATTACACTAAATGGTTGTAAATATGCTCTCTGATGCCTGAGATATTGCCTAAAATGTCCATGGTGGAAAGGTGCATGGAGGGCGCAAAATAGTCCTCAAAGAAAACTTATTTACTACCATTTTACCATCATTAACATTAGATATGACAACTCATGTGACCCATTTTTTCTCTGGTCATTTTGGATAGTAAATAAAATGGCTATACTTGTACAGTAGACATTGTAACCCCTGGTTCTTATCACCACCACTATAAAGAAATGCATCTTAGTAAGTAACTTCTCCACAACAAAACATTTTACATCACGTGACTCTGAATGACTTTGCTCAGATCTCAACAATTAAAATAAGTAGAATTTCATTCTTGTGTCTCTTCTATGTTAATTTATTCTACATTCAGAAGAATTGTGACACAAATGTAGAGACTGTTACATAGTAAGTAAACCACAATGCCAGGCATTTTGACTGTAGGGTCAGGGGGACGATTCTGCTTTTAGATCCGCAGTTTAACTGCTCTGTCCACCTCAGTCTTCTCACATTTCGGGTTGTGTGTGCTGTAACCTCACTCCCACTCTGCACACAAGGGTCACAGTGGACAGCAAGAGACAGCAACCGCTGTTAAAAATACATCTCCCCACAAGAAAGGGCACTAAAAACCAGTCTGAAGCTTTTCACGCAGCTATCAAAGGCTGCTTTAGCATGTCAGCCAGGCCCCTGCGAATACAGTTAAAGAGGAATAGAGGAAAAAGAGAAATGCTCCACTAAAGAGGGCCTTTAAAACAGACGAGGAGCGGATCAAAGCAGGGCTGCCCGGCCTCATGCCTCAGCCGGGGTTTGATGAGGTGTCACCAGAGCTTGCACGGCCCAATTAGAGAGCGAAGAGGAGTTGTAGCACGAAGGCTGGCTGTGAACTTGGGTGACTTTTCCATAGCAGGCAAAAGAACATGGCTGAGAATGTCACTTTCACACTCTCCTTCATGGCCTCTTTCTGTTCTCCCGTCAGACGCTCGCTCATTTTTTATGGGAGTTGTTTCATCTTGCTGTCATTATCTTGCCATTGACTTATCTGCATTTATAAGCACCAGAGAAAGAGTACGCCTTTTTCTCCTGTATGAATAGAAATGAGGCTTGATTGCTAATGATGACACACTGCAAGACTTCAAGTGAAAGCTCAGACTCTACTAGTGGAACATTAACTACTGCTACTGCTGCTTCCCCAATCAGTATTCATAGATCCAAAATGCACTATGACACTGCTAAATAGTTCAGTGATATAATTTAGTGCAGAATTTGTCATCTGTAGTATATTATTCAGGACATGATCTGTGTATGAGCTGAAGTGAAACTCTAGCTCACTCCCTGAAGAGGGGAATGGGTGTGTGAGCTGGCAAAGGGCTAGTGAGATTGGTATGAAAGTTGGAGTTTATCTCCGTCTGCTGCACTGGAAAGGAATTGCCCACTCCAAATTCACTCCCGTACTGCCAAATAGAGCCAAACCACCCCAGTACTGCCAAAAGAGCCAGCACACTATAGTGGGCCACTCTCAGCACGGAGTGACTAATCCCTACTTTGTTATACACTCCCAGTTATACATGCACAATTTTTCATACTATAAACTGGTTGCAAATTAGGACAGAAGCCACATCCTTGATGGTGCTGTCTATTTAGGATGTAGTGTTCTTTTTGCAAATGTTTTCACCAACATACCCTCACTTGCCACTTTATTAGAATGTACTTCCACTCTGTGGCCACTTTATTGAAAACACCTACCTTGTATTCCTTTTCACTGCCCACTTTAATAGAAACACCTACCTTTGGTATTCACTGGTCACTTTACTGGAAACACCTACCTTGGATTTCCAGTGCTGCCATAATGTGAAGCTTGACCACTCCTCTGGCCACCCCTTATAAACAAAATGAGACAGCCTGTGCCTTCTCTCAAAATGAAAAGTGCTCTTTTTCACGAGTTCTAAGTGCTTAATATGTCGCTCTGCAAAACCAGCATAAACATAAAACTGTCCCTGGAGCGCAGCACAGTTTGGTTATGTCTGTAAGTTTATAAAAGATAATTAACACAGCAGCCTGACCACACTAATGACTGGACTTTTTTGTCTGCCCTTTTCAGTTGACGTCATACGCCAGTGCCAGTGCCGACTTTGAAATACTTAGGCTGCATCCCAAACCGCAAACCACATCACTAAGTAGAAAGGAAAGAAACAGTGCACCACCACTAGAAGTGCATTCATTAGTCTAGTTAAACCATTGAAGTGCATGGTTCAGGTCGCAGCCTCAGGACGTTAGCTTACATTTCACAGAGAGCCAGACTGTGAGGTACGGTGCTGTACTGGGCAGTACTTATAAAGCTATGTCATAACAAATTGGCCGTATTATAGAAAAAAAGTGGTTTGATACTAATATCAGGATGACATGCTTTGAGAATGTTTGAGCGATGTTCCCTGCTGGAAAAAAAAATAGAATCCATTTAGTGTTCCTGTTGGTTTTGGCTTTTTTAATGGGTTGATATCATAATGTAAAAGATCCTAATGGTTTGACAGGATTGATTATAAATGCATATGATGGTTCCTAATAGGATCTAAAGGTGTTCTAAAGGAAACTAATGGTCTCTATTGAAAACAGTTAAGCCAATTCCCATTAGAACACAAAACCATTGGGCTTTTGATCGTAATAGCCCTTTCTGGAAGGGATAAAGTTACACTGAAAATCGTCAAAGCTTCGTAGCATTTTAAGTTACAGTTATAGAGAAGTTTCACCCGGAGGCCTACCTGAATCCATACTAAACACACTGAGCACCGCTGTTACTCACGCTTCCTATTCGCCAGTTTTTCATTGGAATTTTGCATTCCACCTTAAAGGGTGCAGCAGTAACATTCCAGGGTCTGTACAGGTGGTCGCAATTGCTGTATGGTTTAAGGTGGAACAGAAAATTCGTACGAGCACGCAAAGAAGAAGCCAAGTCGTTCGAGGTCGAAAGTCATTTTCCTTCGACATCTGTTTTCGAACCGAATTAAAGTTGAAACCGTGACTGAAAATAAAACGTTAAAACAGTTTTAAATAAGCTGCCAGGGGTTGTTTATATTGCCATGGTTACAGGCAGCGAGCAATCTCAACCGCGCAGTTCAGGTAGGGAAGTGTAGTTTTTACAGCTTTTAGCACAATCGGAGTGTCATTTCAGACCTGACTTTGGTTAACGCACATACAGTTTCTCTAGGATTATTCAAAACCACACAGAAAAGATGGAAGTAAAGTTTCAAAGTATTATTATTATTATTATTAATAATAATAATAAGCTAAACAATTATAGAAACAATTAAAACATTTTGTATTTTAATAACCCAGCCCTAATATATGACCATGTGAACGATTTAACTGCAGTTTTCCTTTGCTATACCAAAACAATTCACAGGATCTAATCTGGCCACCCAATTGTGAGAGCTCTGGCTGAACCTCTGTTTCTGAGCTCCACTTCCACCTTATAGGTCAACTATACAATTACAGACTGTAGCTCGTCTGTTGTCTTGCACAGTTACCCGCAGCCACATTCATCATCAGCTTTGGACCACAAGACAGCATTGACCAGATAATATTTGGGTGGTGGATCGTTCTCAGCTCAGCAGTGACACTGACATGATAGTGGGTGTTGTGATTATAGGATTTCCTGGGCTTTTACGTGCCACTGTGGCTGCTAGGTTGAGAGTGGTCTGTCACACAAAACTGTAAGGCCAAGAGCAGTTTTGTGGTCAAAAGCTGACCATTGATGAAAGGTTAGAGCTAAACTACATCAGACTGGCTACAGTGCCTAACAGTGTCCCTATAAGGTAGGGGTTTCTAACATAGTGCATTGTTACAAATGTATAATATATGGATGCTCTTTACCTACTGTATCTAACTGCTGATGTTTTCTGTGTTTTTCTTTGTACTGCAGTTTCCTATCAAAGAGGAGGAGAGGCTGTTAGCAGTGCTGGGAGGTGAGTTGTGAAACCAGTAATGTTTTTTTTTAGTTTTGAAGCCTTCTTTATGGCTGTTTCCTTTAAGAATTTCTCATTTTTCTATCTCCATATCTGTCCCATGGCACACCCCAAAAACAGTACAATGTAGTCAGTCAACAGACAATGCAGTGTACTTACTTCTGTACAGCACTAGGGGGCAATCTAGGCTTTGTAAAGTAGTTGTTGTGGGTGGAGGAAGAGGGCTTGTACAACAAAGCTGAAGGAAGCAGAGACAAAGGCTCATCTTTTCTCTCTACATGCCTCTTGTCAAGTTGATGCAGGAATTAAACACATGTCCTAAATGAATCATCATTCACAATGTAGCCTGGTGGGTGTATTTTGTGTCTGTATGAGTGGTTGTGTTTCCACATTCTTTGTCCAGAGTGAAATAACTTGAGGTGAGATTATCCTTGAGACGTTTTATGTAAAGTGAATGAGGCAGTGTAGTGGATCATATGCTGGAGCTTTGGGGTGCTCTCTGCTCTTTGGAGGCCTGCAAGTGCCAATGAAAAGCTCCCCAGCCCGTTTGAAGCCGCAGTAAAGGGAGCATTGCGGTGTGTGAGATAGCAGTAGTGAAACACAATCCACGGCCAACACCTGGGACACGGCCAGGACAAGCGGACGTTTAACTTTGAACGGCAGAGTCAGAGATTTCACAGCACTAAACACTGACTTTGATGTTCCGGTACATGGCTTTGATGCCTGTCCCTATAAATCTCACCTTCTTCTTGCTTCTCTCCCTCTCTCTCTCTCTCTCTCTCTCTCTCTCTCTCTCCTCCCTGTCTTTGACCTTGTGTCAGCCTTTCGTCTTTTTCTTTAGCAACTTTTTTTCTACACCTCCTTCTTTCAGCTTTGCTTGGGTATATACTCACAGCCATGGACATGCATTCACATAGACATGCATTATTATTTACTGTCTAATCCTTTGGTGATTTGCTGTGACGATATAGCCTCCACTGTCTGAGCTGTCAGTGGTTTTGCTTCAGTAATGGCTTAGAGGAATGTGTATGATTCTACAACTGGGACTCAAAGGCTCGTAAATGTTCAGCCTATGTGCGGTGTGATCCAGCGGTCACAAGAAACTCTGAGAAATAGTGTCCTCAGCAATGGACAAATCAAGCAAACACAGTCCATTTAGCAGAGATACAGTCTAGTGTTCAGAAAGTGGAAGACTGCCACAAAAGAAGCTCTTTTTGTTCCACAAATTCTTAGTTACACAATGTTTTTGAGGTTTTAGTAAAACTTTTACCTTAAAGTTTTATCTGGGGGATAAAGTATGCTGTATGTGTCCAGCTCATTTGATGTTCATCTGGAATCATGGCTAAAAGGGAGTTTGTCCCTCCTTTGCTTCAGCAACGACCTCTACTCTTTGCACTAGATGTTTGAACATTGCTGTCATGATTTGACTGCATTCATGCTTAAGAGCATTAGTGACGTTAGGTGCTGATGTTGCATGGTTAGTTTCAGGATCACAAACGCCACTCTGACTCATCCCAAAGGTATTGAATGATGATCTATCACTCCAGAGAACATAGTTCCTTTGCTCCACAGCATGATACTGGGGGGCTTTGTACCCCTCTAATCGACACTTGGCATTGGGCATGAAAGACTTTGTCTCATGTGTGGCTGCTCCACAACGTCTTATTGCATTAGCAATACTTTTTTCCAAGAAAATCATACGAGTTGTGTCTGTGTGTGTGTGTGTTTGTTTGTCTGTGTGTGTGTGTGTGTGTGTGTGTGCGTGTGTCAACAATGGGTGCACATTAAAGTAGATGAACTCTGATTAGAAGGAGTGTCTGTATGCTTTTGGACATATACTGTACGTTAGAACGTATTTGATGGTCATACAGAATCATTTGAACTGTTTGAGCTAAATGAAACATTTGCTCTAAACTCATTCAGAGTTTCAAAACATTAGTTTTGCATGTGACCTGACATCATGTGGGCTAATAGTATCAGGAATGTTTATATGTTTACCTCTGTCTGCGTATAGAATAGAATGTTTGTTGGATTTGTAGACGCGAAAAAACAGTCAATCCTACTATGTTGAGCATTTATTCACATCATTTGACTGTTTTTGAGAATTCATCCTAAAAACTGAAACCTTGACGAGGCCAAAAAAGTCAAATGGTGAAATGGTATTGACAAAAATGTGAAACTTCGTCAGTCTCACTGACAAAAGTATCATCATTTCTGTATGCCAAGGCAGCAGAGGCACAAGTAATTGTGACTGGGGCAAGCTAAATACATGACGATGCAGAGAATGTGCATTTCCAATTTTATGAAAGGTTTTGAAACCTCTGAGTTCCAAAATAATTTCTTCAAACCGTCTCAATGGTTTCTACTATCACTAGAAAATATACTGTATAAAATCCCCTGACACCAAATGCACCAATTTAATGTCTTTACTTGGTAATAAATATTGTTGATTTCTGTTTATGTCTATGCTCCAAATCCTTGTTCCTCTCAGTCCTTCTTTAAAGCTGATAAAGTAATTGTAATGCTGTGCCAAATGTGTCTCTGCAGACCGGGTTTGTTGAACATTGGTGAGCCGGCCACTCAGCCCTGGCTAGCGGACACATGGCCCAACAACTGCTCCAACCAGAATGACTGCAGCATCAACTGCTGCACTGCAGGCAATGGCAACAGTGACAGCAATCTGACCACCTACAGTCGCCCAGGTAAGTTTATGTATGCATGTAAACATGAAAGAGAGTGCAAGAGAGAGGCTGTAGTGCTGGACTGTTGGTGCTAATACAGTGACACTGTACAATTCAGTTATATTGCTACATATTGCAGTTACCTTGCAGTATATTAAAAAAGCAGAGAAGTGTCAGTAATGTGACATGGTTAAAGATGAGCTATAATGATTAACAAATGATCTATTATGCAGGCCTGATACAGTATTGTGTTTTTGTTTTGTTGAAGGTTAGTGCTGGACTGTTTTAGGCAGACAACACACTGGAATGGCCTTATGGGCTTTACTCTGCCAGCTAATCGAATTGGCCAACTGATTTCCATACTGTTGTTATAGTGCCTAAATGCAATTTCCTCTAAGTGCTTACTTATTTAGAAAACAGGAAGCAGAAGCAGAGGTCAAAGAGGGAGAGGGAGTATATGAGCATGCGTTCAGTGTTTGAGAGGGAGGGATGATGGAGGAAAAGTAGGTTATAGTAAGGTAAAGTGCAGAAAGAGTTATAGAGCACCTCCAGGTGTTCTTTTTTGCAGGTGTCAGCAGTGACTTCACAAGCAAAAGAGAGCTAGGTTGTCCCAGGACATACACCCCCCCAATTCCTTTACACTGGAGTGCAGTGCCTACACAGTGCAATTCAGAAGGTGATGGCTGTCACTAGCATTATATAAGCAATCTTGATTAATTTTCATAAATAATTAGTAGAATAAATTTTTAAAAATGTAGTTTTTGAAAATGTCAAAAGATATTTTACTGGATGAGATGAGCTGACATGACAGATTCTAACATATTTTTGCCCAGTTATGTTTCAGTTACCAGTAGTTTTCATGAAATTTGTCATAATGTTTGATTTCCTGATAGCTAACAGGAGTACACTTGTGACATGAACTGTCATGACATTCAACAGTATGTTATCTCCAGTGATGCTATGGCCTTAGTGATGCACATGGGGGTGGTCTCCATAATTCTTAACTTTTAATGCAAGTTAGTTGAAACATATTTTTTTCTAATCATTTTTGCTGGGTTTCTATTGGCCCATTCAACATGAGATTATTATACAATGTAGGACAGTTGCTAGTTTCAAATGATTAAAAATCTATCTTAAAAAATGGAGATACATGTTTTTTGGTTCTTTGTTTTGGGGCAGCAACAAAATTATATGTCCCATGACATATCTATGGCATTGTTTGTCAATCTTGTGTAGCAGCGTTCAAGGGAGACTAAAAAATGCAAATAAGTGTATTCATCAGGCTCTGTTTCTGTAAGACAAAGCAGTAGAATTTCAAATATGCAGTATCATCATGCAAATTTGCTAACTAATCACTGCTGATTCATCAAGGAGGTCAATTTTAATCAAAATGTTAGTGAAGTTTAATTGAGTAATCGTGACAGCCGCAGCTCATTTAGAAATGTTCCTTGATAGAAGTTGAATGATGCTGGAACAGAGGAGCTAAGCTAAGCAGTCTGATTGTGCTTCTTATAAAACATCTCCTGATCCCTCATTCCTGTATGAACCAGTTAAGTACATCTTCATTTGCAGATTAAGCCTCAGGAAATACAGCATAAGTGCACAGTTTATATGGAGAGGTTTTTGCAGGCAGAGTTTAGGCTGGGATTATCAAACCACAAGAGCTACACTGCACGTTTCATACCCCCTCCCCTTTTACGAGGTGTGTGTTTTTCTGCTAACATGAGCTTTTATCTGAATCACCTTTTTCTAAAGGAAGGTAAGGATGGATAAATGCCATGGCCACTCACCGCATGACAGTATGAAAGCTTGCCAGCTGCTTGCCTAGTGTGCCAGAAGTACTAAAACCTTTAGGAAATTAACTGCATCAGTGGCTCTGAGGCATCTCCTGAAAGACAACTTAGTAGGTCTCATTTCATAGGACATTGCCATGTCTACCTTTGAAGTGCTGCAATATCCCTCGTTCCGACAGAAATGTGAGCCGCTCACAAAAATCCACCAATGGCAGCAGCGTGGTATTTACCGTTGAGCTCTTTGCTCTGATCCTGAGGAGGATTTGAATATTTTATGAGCGGGGGAAAATTGGATCTGTCAGAAGCTGGTTTCTTTTACAGCGCCGCTCCTTTGCAAGTAGTTTGATTTGGGCGTTGTGGAACATCGGGCTCGATGAGTTGAGCTGTCACCTTCAGAAAGACGCAGCGGTGCACATATTGTATCTAGGGTTACAAGGAACCAGCAGATAAGCTTAAGTACCATAATAGGTTTTAACTAGATGCTACAGTGTTTAAACACTAGACATTAGGCTTCCAACAGTAGTCATTGGCGTTCATTTGATTTCACTCTCATTTTCGTTGTGATATGTATCTAACAGTAGTTACTGATATTCATAGATATGTTTCCCATTTGTTACTCTGATAGGAGTCTTACAGCAGTCAGTAACACTGACTGTAACAGTTACGCTGTTGTTAGTCGGTAATAGTGATTGGTTTCTTATTTGTTACTCTGATAGGAGTCTTACAGCAGTCAGTAACACTGACTAACAGTTACGCTGTTGTTAGTCGTTAACAGTGATTGGTTTCTTATTTGTTACTCTGATAGGAGTCTTACAGCAGTCAGTAACACTGACTAACAGTAACACTTATTAGTCGGTAATAGTGATTGGTTTCTCATTTGTTACTCTGATAGGAGTCTTACAGCAGTCTGTAACACTGACTGTAACAATAACATTGTTATTAGTCGGTAACAGTGATTAGTTTCTCATTTTTTACTCTGATAGGAGTCTTACAGCAGTCAGTAACACTGACTGTAACAGTAACACTACCACTGTTGCTAGTCAGTAACAGTGACTGGTTACTCTTTTGTTACTCTGATACGCCTTTAACTGTAGTCAGTAGGTTCCCTGATTGAGGCTTGGTTACTCTC
Organism: Pygocentrus nattereri; assembly: GCF_015220715.1. Lineage (NCBI taxonomy): Eukaryota > Metazoa > Chordata > Actinopteri > Characiformes > Serrasalmidae > Pygocentrus > Pygocentrus nattereri. Next base: position 20,000,815 of record NC_051227.1, read on the forward strand.
AAGGCTTTTTCCTCTTCCTAGGGAGTTTTTCTTTGTCGCTGTTGATGCTTTGGTAACTTTACAGACCAATATTGTAATCATAGATGTTTAAAATGGGCTAGAAATGTATACATAAGTACTTAGTGCCCACTGAGCATCAGACATATTTTCTTGTTATTGACACTGGGTTTTAAGTCAGATATTGACACCTGATAGCATTGCTAAAACAGTAGTAGCAGCTATCTTGAAGCTTGAATTGTTTTTAACTTTTGTCCATTTTTTAGTTAATAATGTGTAATACAGTGTCAGAAACCGCATAAGCAAGTCTAAGAGTGATTTCTTAACAACTTAATGAGTTTACGGCAAGTATGGTGATTTACTCCTACAGTTTTCACAGTGTTAATAGGTGACAATAAGCTTCTATTTCCTGATAACAATATTAGCCTTCTAGGTCTGGTACAAAACTAAAGAAGCAAATTTCAGATGCCAGATTTCTTGGTCAGCCAACTACATTTGGAGTAAGGCAAAAATGATGTACATTGGCATATTTGCTGAACTATTTCTCTAAAGTAAAAAACAGGCTACCAGTCACTGCTCTCTTGTAAGACCACAAATTGTTCCCTAGCATCTTATAAAAAACTGTCCCTGTAACTCTTCTGTAATTTGTTTATAAGCTGCATCAAATCAATTCCACATCCCCTCACACATTACCTGGTTAGTATGGATTTCTGAAGGCCCTGTTTCCCCTTCTCCTGTCGTCCAGCCGACTGCATCGCCAACTACAACAACCAGATGGAAAGCAAGCCCAGCAACCTGCTGGCACCGGACTCGGGCCTGTACGGAGACGTGGACCTCTCAAACAAGATCAATGAGATGAAGACCTTCAACAGCCCCAACCTCAAGGATGGGCGGCTAGGGCCGGGGCAGCCTACCCCCTACGCCACCACCCAGCTCATCCAGTCCAGCCTGGGTAGTGGTACAGGGGGCAGCGCTGACGACAAACAGAGTTGGAAGAGTAGTCAAGGGACGCCTCAGAAGCAACCAGAAGTGACATCACAGCTGCAGTACAACATTATGGAGCAGAATAAGCTGAACAAGGGTGAGTTTGGAAAAGAGATGGTACCCCAGTGGCCCCGTAAAGTCAAGAGCATTTCTTTCCCTTTACTTTGTGACAGGTGTTATGATAGATGTACATTAACTGCTTATTTGCATAAAAAAACACAGGTTCGACTACAATTTCATGTCAAAAGACCATCAGAAGTCACCATATTTCCATGAATCATCCAGTTCCTCCCAGTATTTCTTTCTCTTGTGGACAAACTGTACCATATTGAAACCATCTTAAAAAACAGTCCTCCAGCCTTTCATTCTTCAGTCTTCAGTCCTTCATTCTTCCACCTTTCAACCATCTTTACAAGCTGCCAATCTCACTTTTTTTACTTTTCCCCAGACTCACTTTCTCTTTTTGGCCGTTCTCCTCTCCAATTACAAGTATGAGTAATCCAACTATGAGCTTATCCTCCAGTGTTTCTCTTCATTTGTGTTCGTTGTCTCACTGTTTAAAAGGTGCTGAAAATATGAGCCCACTCCGAGGTATCAGCTGTCTTTTGAACTGTGCAGAGCCAAAGGCTTGAGATTACTATCTAAATACTAGGGAGTGTAACTCAAGCTGGGAAGTTTTATATGTCTTTATATGTTGCCTGATTCTGTTCATCTTAAAGGACGTGTTTTCTTTTTTGCCTTTGATGATGACAAGCATTTTGCATGTGTCTAACAGCATGCTGGTTTGATATTTCACACTGTTTTCAATGGACAATTGTAGCCAGTCACTTATCAGTCAGCTTATAATCATGTTTCAGCTAGCCGTGCTGTATATCATTTCATACTGGGATATTTTAGATGAACCCCTTTTTATCTGCTGTCTACATTCTGCTTATTTGAGCGTTCAAAAATACAGCACAACAGAAATCTTCTTTGTTCTGTATGTAAACGTTTACATGTGCCTAAGAGGAGAATTGTAGAGACTTTTTCCTTGTGGCTGTTGCTTGTACTGATTGAGGCCTTTATGTAAACCCTCAGATCACTACAGAGGAGGGGACAGTGCCATGCCTGCCACCATCCCTTATAACCAGCCCCCTGAGCCCAACCCCGTTGGAACCTACAGCAGCTCAGACAGAGGCAGCAGCACATCTGGTAAGAGATGGACACTAGAAGGAAGTGTTTTATAAAACCACTTCAGGAATATATTGTTGCTGTCAGAGTCTAAACCATGAAAACCCCTACTCTTTGTTTTTGAGTGCCCTTTTGGAACTGAGTTACAGAGGGTAGTGGTTGAAACCTTCTCCTACAAAATGGAACAACCCTCAAATAAAAATAGCATTACTTCATTAACAGGCTACTTGAGGTGCTCTGTGGGTGACCCTGCCAGTCAGCAGTGATAGCAGAGTAGCTGTAAAGTTCAGCAGCTTTACTGCTGGTCTTTAGATAAATTTAGGGAATCTTCGATGTGACATTTATTTAGTATCGCACGCCCCTAATTCTTCAGTGATATGAAGTTGAAGCCAGCTATTCACCAGCTTCTTGTTTGGATTTTCCCCATTCCACCTTAAATGGTGACACCAGAATGTAACTGCTGCATTTTTTCAGATCTGAATCATCTCTCAAAGTGATAAGGATTAATAGAAGTAATATTTTCTCTATATCTGTATCTCTGTATATATTAACTCCAGTTTTAGAAACTCCTGGCTTTCAGCAGTGAATTGTAAGCATATAGCAATATGTATATCATCATAAAACACATGTTATGTTAATTTGAGGGCAGTGTTTACCCAAAAATAAATAAATAAAATAAAAAGTGTTTCGTGCAGTTACTGAATTATTTGCCTTACGATTTGGTCATGTAAATTCAGATGGAAAAACTAAAATATACCCTGCAGAATAAGAGGTTATGCAAGTGGATTGTCTATCTAATCCTCTCAGAAACATCTCCTGAAAAATTAATAACTTAATGGCAGTCTTAGCTGGATTTTTTTTCTAAGACTTTTGCACTACTGTATGTTCATGTAACAACATTTTATTCCAAGTAATTGTGGATCATTTGTACTAGTCTTGAAACATGCACACATTGAAAAGAGCAGAAGCGTTTTCAAATGAGGTGGGAAAAAAAGACAAACATGAGAGTTTTTCTTCTGACAGTAACAATATGTAACTTTTGATGTAACTGTGTATGTATGTGTATGTATATACAGTGTTGTGAAAAGTGTTCGCCCTCTTCCTGATTTCTTATTCTTTTGCATGTTTGTCACACGTTTCAGATCACCAAACTAATTTAAATATTAGACAAAGATAACACACATAAACACAAAATGCAGTTTATAAATGAAGGTCTTTAATGTGAAGAGAAAAAGAAATCCAAAACTACAGGGTTCTTGTGAAAAAATGCAAAATTCCTCCACAGCGCTGTAAAAGACTCCATGCCAGTTATCGCAAACGCTTGACTGCAGTTGTTGCTGCTAAGGGTGGCTCAACCAGTTATTAGGTTAAGGGGGAAATCACTTTTTCACACAGGGCCCTGCAGGTTTGGATTTCTTTTTTCCTTAATAATAAAGACCTTCATTTATAAACTGCATTTTGTGTTTACTTGTGTTATCTTTGTCTAATATTGAAATTTCTTTGGTGATCTGAAACATTTAAGTGTGACACACAATGCAAAAGAATAAGAAATCAGGAAGGGGGTAAACACTTCTTCACACCACTGTATGAACCTATTGTCAAGAACTCTAATAGCAGTAGACCACAAGCTGTGAGCCAAGGTGGTATAGTGAACATGGAAAGAGTCTACAAAGACTAGTTTTGCCAGGAGAGAGATTACCAAGACTTTTTGTTTTCAGCAGGGTGCATTTAAGATTTTAATTGTTTATTATTTCCATTATTATTACTAAGCTTTTTTCATCACAGAGCCCATAAAAGTCCCATTTGGAACCCAGCATCTCATAAAGAGCAATAAATCATATTCAGAGCCTGACACCTTCAAATTGCTTTTCTTGGACGAGGAATAACAGTGGAATTCTAGGAGACAAAGAAGAGCATTAATGTCTGACCAGAACGAATGGGGAGCCGTTCTGGCTGCCTCTGCTCTATCAGGTGTGCGGTTACGCGTCTGTAACATCTCAGTAAGCGACAGTGTGTGTAAGCCTAAATGCTAAGCCAGTGCTCCCCCAGGATTTCCTGGACAGATTACACTCGATGGATAGAGCATTTTGGGGGTATCCCCCCTCTTGCAATTTGCCACACAGCCATTAATTACCCGAGCTTTCATCTCCCATCATAAAAAGGGGGGATAATGTTGTCAGAGCTGTGCTGTTTGTTGTAGGACAAGGACAAATGACGGCCATTCTGCTGTGCATGCAAGGCTGCCAGCGTAATGCATCCTATCTATTTTTATATTGTATGTGAAGTTCAGGTAATTAAAGAGAGGACTTCAGTGCATGGAGGCCTCACAGCTCATTGGCTCTGAATCCTAATGCTTTGCTGTTAATTGGCCTCTGATGCTTTTCTCTTTCTTCCTTCTTCTTTCTCTCTTCCCACCTCTCCTCCCAGCAGTGGAGAGAGTATTAGTTTTGAAAAATGGCTTCTTTTTGGAGAGTCTGGCATTAATTACAAATAAAGGGATAATGCGCTTGAGCGTTTTACACTGAATAAATTATTGAGAGGCTGCTATTAGTGTTGGAGTGTAAAATTGTCACACCCGCATCAGGCTCTGGAAAAATGAGCCTGTGTTTAGTAATGCATTTTAATTTGCCACCAAATGATTTATAAATTTTGCAGTCAGATGGATATCGTTCCTCTGATGCACGAGGATGCGCTTGTCATGTGTGCGTATCTCACTGTGTTCTGTGCTTGTCAAGCAGGTAGTCAAGGGCAGAAGAAAGGGGTGCGGACACCTAAACTGCCGAAACAGAGCACAATGAACTGGGCTGACCTGCTGCCCCCTCCTCCCGTCAGCCCACCACCGTGTCAGGATTACAACCTCTCCATCGACAACAGGTGGGGAACATGCACACGCACATGCACACACAATTTTTGAGAAATACATTTGAGTGCAGAAGTTGCTTTTAGCACCAGTCTCTGAAATCGTCTACTTAACAGACTTCAAGACTCCTGAGCAGTGAACTATACCACCCAACCCCCCAAAGAACATTTTAGATTTTGAATGTAATTTTAACATGGAATTGAAACATTTTTGTGCTGTTTATTAATACAATGTAAGGAAACAAGTAATAGGTTGTATAATAAGTTAGTTCATTAAGTTCAACAGCTATTGCTAATACAAGTCGCAGATTGACTCCATCCTAGAAACTTTGCCCGTTGTTTGTGTTCCCAGACTTATTACAGACTTATTACATAGTAAAGCTTATTATTCAGTAACTACAGATACTTCAGTGCAAACCTGTTGGGTTATAGAAGTGTATAATAAAACTTTGGGTCTGTTGCAGGCCCTGGCCATTTAAGGGGTTAAAGGCCTATACTGGCTCTATAATGTGTATTGTGCTTGGAACCCAATGATTGCCGTCAACAGTGTAATTTGTAGACAATGGCGTAGCTCTAAGACAGATTACAGAAATCAGTGTCTTTTCCATTTATTTGGTTTTGGTTGCAAACATTGATAATTTGCATATATTAACCTTTTTACACTCACAGTATGAAAGATATGGAAAAAAAGATACCTGAAAATGCTTAAATGAACCAGCTTCACTGCTCACGGCTCTGCTCTCTCTTCACGGTTTGTTACCCTTCTGTTTCACAAACGTTCCATTTACCAGTATCATTAAGGCACTGATTTCCAGTAATATCAGTAGTTAGAATTATCCAGCCCTAGCAGCAGTCTGGAAACTTCCACTCCATGAACTGTTAGTTTAACCAGTAGCTTTTGCTGAAGTTAAGAGAAAGTTAGCTAGATAGTTAAACTGTAGAATTTCATGATCTGATGCTGGTGAAAGGGAGAGTCTTCAAAAGTTTTCCTGCTGTCTTCCAGAAATTTAGAAACTCTTAAAATGTGTTGTTTGAATGTATGACCTAAAAACCTTGTGTTCTTATCACTTTTGCTTCTTTTACTTTGCAGTAATGTGTTAAAAAATTCATTATATAAATAAATAAAATTCAGTTTTATAAACAACAAAATGCATTATTGTATTATTAGTATTTGTGGAAATGATGTGAATGACTCTGTGCCGTGTCTCTGGTGTTAGCTATGAGGCAGAGCTGCAGTGTCCTGTCCCTCCATCCCGTATGTACCTGCAGCCTGATGAGCTGGAGGAGGAAGAGGCCGAGATGGAGCGGGGTCCTACGCCCCCCCTGCGGGGAACTGCCTCCTCACCCGCCGCTGTGTCCTACAGCCACCAGTCCACTGCCACACTCACCCCCTCCCCACAGGAGGAGCTGCAGCCCATGCTGCAGGAGAACCCAGACACCCTGCATGAGCGCAGGTACCCAAGGTGCCAGTCTGACGAAATACAGTTTTATTAAAGAACTAATCAGTGAAAAATATGTTGACTTTGCTAATAATGAAATCTATTACAAGCCACTAAGCATTCTTCAGTTGAGATATGCCCTGATTTTTTTTAGTGTTTTGAATGCACGATTCCTTTAAAGCTGCTGTTAGCTCTCAGAAGTCTAGAGTTACTGGGTTTTGGTATGCTGTTTAAATATAATAACATAATTATAGTTTTAATTATGTGATAAGTATATAGTTTACAATTAGTTACATGTGCATTTAATTGACATTGTTTATCATCTGTTTTAAAGTTTGCTCTAATGTTTTTTGTGTATTTGTTGAGATTATTTCTGCAAAACTTGGCTACACATCATAACTTTCTATCAAATTAAAATTATGTTAAACTACCTGCTGTTTTGCTTGCAAACACAGTCATACTGTTGATTGAAAGTTTGGAATCCTTCATCATCCTTCAAAGTTTGGACTTTCATTGAGCTGCAAGAAATAATAAATTAGTACAAAACAACATTCTTTCAGCTGGCAGCTGACAGTGAGCTGATTTCTGTACTACTCTCTCCTTATCCAACCACTGTTTTTTTGTGTGATGTAGTCTTCAGTTGTCTCTCTCTTCAATTGTTTCTCTCTTTTCTTTCCTCAGACGGCAACTGGTTAGCCCCCCAGCGCCCCCACGGCCCCTCTCCCCTCCTCACACATATGGCTACATCTCCAGCCCGCTAGGCCTGGATACAGATGGCCTGGAGGAAGAGGAGGATGAGGAGGAAGGTGATGAAACAGATGCGGAGGTGGCTCGGGTGCATCAGCGGCGCCACCAGCAGCACCCAGCTGCCCAGCAACATGGTGGTCAGCAGAGGCTGCTCCTGCGTGGACTTGAGCAGACGCCTGCCTCCAGCACCTGCGACCTGGAGAGCTCTGTCACTGGTTCCATGATAAACGGCTGGGGCTCAGCATCCGAGGAGGACAACGCCTCGTCTGGCCGCTCCAGCGTCGTCAGCTCCTCTGACGGATCCTTTTTCACCGATGCAGACTTTGCCCAGGCAGTAGCTGCTGCCGCCGAGTACGCTGGCCTCCGAGTGGCAAAGCATTCTGGGAAAGGCCAGCAGCAACAGATAGTGCCTGGAGGTATTTATTACTAATATACTGTCACATAAGAAAAGCTCCTTTTTTTTAAACTAATAGCCGCTATCTCAGGACAAAAGGATGAAAATTACTTAATAAAACCTTGAAGGTCTAATGGCTTTAAAATACATTCACCTTTTAGTCCATTAGAATAAAATACTATAAAAAAAACTTCAAGAGCAAAACTATTTTTAAAGTTCACATTGAAATTTACCCTTTTAGCAAAGCCAGGTTTTCTTTTAACATCACCAATGTGATTGCACCCTTCACATGTCCATATATTGCTTTTAGCTACTGTGTCAGTTCTGTTCAACATGATATCTATTATTAAATTTATCCTGTGCTCAGACTAGCTAGCCTGTGGCTACTGATACCATTATCTAATAAGTGAGACCTAATAATCATATTTAGAAGGCTTATATGATTTTTAATAAGGAATGTGTTGCTTACCCAATCTGCTTAATGTCCTGCAGCACGAAAATACCAAAACCTGCCTTCAGGCCACCGTCCAGCAAGTCCATTGTCTACGGACAGTAATATGAGTGCAGCAGTTGCCCAGAAAAGGCCTCAGAAGAAACAGAAGCAGCAGGCAGCTGGACACTCAGGCTACCAGCGCAGAGAGGTCTACACAGACGGTAAAGATGTGTTTTTTTGATAATTATAAGTTGTAGTAAGAGGCAGCAGTTGGATGTAGACTTTTGCAAAAAAAGAATGCATATTTTGAAGCTGGCAACTCTCTTTTTGGTACTGTTGGCTGTTTTATAGGTGTGTTATGGGACCTTAGTATTCCTTTGGCAGTATGAGTAAAATGTTACAGACAATTGACCGTTTCCATTGCTTTTATCCAGAGGCATCACAGCTAGACAAAGGCCCTTTCTATTTGTTGTATAGTTCTAAAAATGCTTGTCATATTTAAAGAAAAATTGGTGAAAAACATGATGAGGCTGAAATTTGCATTTATAAAAAGTGCTGGATGATTCAATGTAATTAGCACCAAAACACTTTCATATGCAGTTTTGGACTGTTCTTAATTCCTTTAAATTTCAGGGATAACACATATTTTTCTCCAATTTTTTTCTATTATATTGCGAATTCTTTGGGGACACAATCATTTGCTTGTGCATCAAAACCATGACCATTTTCTTAAAAGTCCTGTTTTCCTGAAACCTTCTGAAAGTCGTGTTTTCTTTGATTTTCACAAAATAACAAAAGAGTAGTTGAAAAAAATGTCTTCAGAAAAACACACAAGGCTATAGTCTTACCTTCATGAGTACATTTGGCCCATTCTTAAATTCTTCCAGTTTTCACACAATAGCACTTAAATCAGTTGGGAAAGTCTCAGTAAGCTTTGTTATGTCCTGAATCATCTAAATTGACCATACAAATCATCTTATATTTCTTCACCAAAATTGGCAACATGCATAATGCTATAGTCTTATCTTTTTGAGTATTTTCAGGCTGTTCTGAAATTCTCTGAATTTCCAGATCTGGTGTAAAATGTCTCCAGGTTTTATTACTGTAGTCTTACGTTTTTGAGCATTTCTAGCCCATTCTTAAGTTCTCCCAGTTTTCACACAATAACACTTGAATCAGTGGGGAAAGTCTCAGCTTTGTTATATCCAGTATCATCTAAATTGATACTCTGAATTTTCACAGAATAACACTCAAATCTGGTGTAAAATGTGTCTCTATATGGTTCACTACATCCAGTACAGTTCACACTGATAATAAAAATTGTGTTGCATGTTTTCACCAAAACTGACAAAAAGTGTAATGAGCATTTTTGGGCTGTTCTGAAATTCGCTTACGTTTTGCAAAATAACACTCAAATCCAAAGGAAAATGTCTCCACATGGTTTATTACATCCTCTACAAGTCACACTGATCATAAAAATCACTTTGTACACTGCTCAAAAAAATAAAGGGAACACTTAAACAGCACATCCATCCATCCATCCATTTTCTAAGCCGCTTCTCCGTCAGGGTCGCGGGGGGATGCTGGAGCCTATCCCAGCAATCTTCGGGCGGAACAGCACAATTCCAAGTAAATCAAACTTCTGTGAAATCAAACTGTCCACTTGGGAAGCAACACTGATTGACAATTTCACCGCTGTTGTGCAAATGGAAAAGACAACAGGTGGAAATTATTGGCAATTAGCAAGACACACTCAATAAAGGAGTGGTTCTGCAGGTGGGGACCACAGACCACTTCTCAGTACCTTTCTGCTTTCTGGCTGATGTTTTGGTCACTTTTGAATGTTGGTGGTGCTTTCACACTCCTGGTAGCATGAGACGGACTCTACAACCCACACAAGTGGCTCAGGTAATGCAGCTCATCCAGGACGGCACATCAATGCGAGCTGTGGCAAGAAGGTTTGCTGTGTCTGTCAATGTAGTATCCAGAGGCTGGAGGCACTACCAGGAGACAGGCCGGTACACCAGGAGACGTGGAGGAGGCCATAGGAGGGCAACAACCCAGCAGCAGGACCGTTACCTCCAGCACCTCCAGCAGGCCACAAATGTGCATGTGTTTGCACAAACGGTTACAAACCGACTCCATGAGGATGGTATGAGGGCTCGACGTCCACAGATGGGGGTTGTGCTCACAGCCCAACACCGTGCAGGACGCTTGGCATTTGCCAGAGAACACCAGGATTGGCAAATTCGCCACTGGCGCCCTGTGCTCTTCACAGATGAAAGCAGGTTCCCACTGAGCACATGTGACAGACGTGACAGAGTCTGGAGACACCGTGGAGGTCTGGGAGGAGATCCCTCAGGAGACCATCTACCACCTCATCAGGAGCTGCCTGCAACATCCTTCAGCATAACCGGTTTGGCAGTGGGTCAGTAATGGTGTGAGGTGGCATTTCTTTGGAGGGCCGCACAGCCCTCCATGTGCTCGCCAGAGGTAGTCTGACTGCCATTAGGTACCGAGATGAGATCCTCAGACCCCTTGTGAGACCATATGCTGGTGCGGTTGGTCCTGGGTTCCTCCTAATGCAGGACAATGCTAGACCTCATGTGGCTGAAGTGTGTCAGCAGTTCCTGCAAGATGAAGGCATTGAAGCTATGGACTGGCCCGTCCATTCCCCAGACCTGAATCCGATTGAGCACATCTGGGTTCTCACTCCATTGACCAACTCCATGTTGCACCACAGACTGTCCAGGAGTTGACGGATGCTTTAGTCCAGGTCTGGGAGGAGATCCCTCAGGAGACCATCTGCCACCTCATCAGGAGCATGCCCAGGCATTGTAGGGAGGTCATACAGGCACATGGAGGCCACACACAATACTGAGCCTCATTTTGACTTGTTTTAAGGACATTACATCAAAGTTGGATCAGCCTGTAGTCTTTTTCCACTTTAATTTTGTGTGTGACTCCAAATCCAGGCGTCCATTGGTTAATAAACAATTTCCATTGATGATTTTTGTGTGATTTTGTTTTTCAGCACATTCAACTTTGTACAGAACAAAGTATTCAATGAGAATATTTCACTCATTCAGATCTAGGATGTGTTATTTGGGTGTTCCCTTTATTTTTTTGAGCAGTATATTTCTTCACCAAAACTGACAAAACACATTAGGCTATAGTCTTACCTTCATGAGCATTTTTGGTCCATTCTTAAATTATCCTCGTTTTCAGAAAATAACACATTATTTGGAAAATGTTCTTTTTTAAATACCCTGTATCATGTATTTTTCATAAAAATCATCCCAAATGTCTTCCCCTTTGCATGCAATGAATAACCCATAATTCCCATGTAAAAAAGGAAATAAGTTGGAAAATGTCTCCATGTAGTATATCTTTCCAGTTTAATGCAACATCTTTTTCAAAACAAACCTTTATTGGCAGTGGGACTGAAAATCCAGGACCCCTCAAGGTAATTAGTTTACCTTGGTGCATTGAATTACTGTAATATTTATTTTTGGTGAAATAGTGTGCTCAATTTTACATCAACACAAAATATTGGGAATGGAATTATTTGCAAACATCTCAACTAGATACGAAAGGGGCCCACATGGAGAGCACTGTACAAAACATTGAAAAGTCCCCACCTGCATCACAAACTTCACAGCCTTAAAACAGTTTTTACATAAAATCCAGTGAATGGAAACCTGCCTTGTGGTTGGACAGCCTCGTGGAGCAGAGGCCACTGCTGTCCAGGCACCAGCCCTGTCCTTGGGGATGTATTCCTAACCCCAGAACTCGAATAAAGCTGCATACATAGACCGCTCATGCCCTGCAGTGGGGCAAACACTGGGCATTCACACACACTGCTGGCTGGGTTTCATTTTCCTCTTCTCCTGGGCCTTCAGAAAGGTCACTGCATGTGTGTGTCTGTGCACTTGCAGTCAGTAGCTGGGCTTCATCATTGAGTCACTTGTCCTTGTGCGTTGACATGGAGATTTAATATCAGACACACACAGACCCTTGCCTGATGTCTCAGATCAGTTGCCCCCCCCCCGCTGCTGCACACCCCTCCCTCTGCTGTAATCTCTTCATCCCTCCAGCTCTCCCTCCCCCACTCTTCTCCTCCGTCAATTTTTTCCCCATTTTCTCCACTTCCATCTCTCTGTTGCCTGTGGACAGTTGAAGTGCACCCTCACCGTGTAGCTTTATCTCGGTTAGATTCTAATTTAAGCGTACTGGTGATCAGGGATTTATACATATACATAGTGATTATTTAAACCTAACAGCGGCTGTGTACCACTATGAAGAGTTAGTCTTTACCTGTATACCAGTTGAAATAATTCACTTTTAATTGTTTCTACAATAAATATTCTCATCTGTCTGTCATGCTGTACTTGACAGCATTTCTACTTCGCAGATGTGTGCGCACCCACAGTCTCTCCCCCTTCTGTTAATTTTGTTCTTGTTTGTTTAGTACATTGGGCAACACCAGGCTTATTATCTACTGCTCCTGGAGCTCTGCTGCATAAGGCCAGCGTCTCTTTTCTTCAGCTGCCTCTCCAGCCTGTGCAAACTGAAGCACACACACACCTCAGCACTTTCCTTCTCATTTAATTCAAGCTGTTAAAAGCAGTTTTATTGACCTCATTACTAATTACTATTCTTTAGCTTTCCCAAAACCTTTTGTCTTTTACCATCATTCCTTGATGAGAGCTGCTAGAATTAATAGGGTTTAATATGTTGTACAGTATATTTTTTTAGTGCAGCATTTTGATGTGGATTACTCTGTAATTTGTTTTCATAAGTCATATTTGCCTGTAAAACAAGTTGGACATGATCACTTTTTTCATTCATCCTCCTCTTTGGAAGCAGAGATTTAATACAGCCAGTGATTTCACTGTAAAGAGATTGGGGACACTACTTCAGCAAATTAGGCCAGAGCCAAGAGGCGCTCTATAAAGCAGGGATCCATCCTGCACACTTCCTCCTCATAAATCTAGCCAGCACCCTTCTCCTCCCGCCATTTGCACTCTATCTCACAGCCTGGCATTGATCCAGAACCTGACTGCAGCGCGAGGCGACGGACACATTAAAAAACTGCCGACGTGTCCTCCCTTCCTCACTCACTATCGACAAGACCCTGCTTATAGATTCTAGCACTGGCCTGTGTGTCATGATCGCCATGAAAGTGTATTAAAGCTTCCACTGCCCTCTCTAGTGGAGATGGCAGGCTTATTTAAATGTGTAAAAGTGTGTAAAATATTAATGCAGTTACTGCTGGTATTCAGAATGAACTGAAGCATGTTGTGAGGCATTACTAGATAGACTGAGGAACTTTGCTGTTTATTAAACTCTGCAGGAAGATTTTTTTTTTTTTTTGTGCCAGCAGGGATACCCTAACTCCAGAAAGCTGACTAGACATGAAACACATCAACAAACCTTTTGCCTGCCTGTTCTGTTTTGGAGCTTTATACTTTGCAATAAATAATCTGGTGGAGCAATAGGAAAAGAGAAAGCAGAAAGGGACCAGTTTGCACTAGCTCTGCAAGTTTAAACTATTTTTTCTGGGGTAAAGTTGTTTACTGAGATACACTTTAAACTGAAAGAAGTTGCAATGTATGGTGGCTTATGGGTAGATGGAAAATATTTAGTAGATACTAAGCTAGATTGTGTGCATGCTGTTCATGTATACAGTACCTACAGCTGAGCTTAAGTAGAGCTGATGCAAATGGTTACTGGCTGCTTACCGTGTTGGCCAGTTATTCTACAGCTGGCTTGGACTGCCAGGCTTCATGTGCAGGGGAGGACTGGTCACAGCTGTGGGAACAGAAATGAAGGCACACTAGTACAGCTGTGCTTCTCTCACACCTTACAGGTGCTAGACAAATGAGTGCTGGTGTCAAATTAGCACACTGTCAAGCACAGCCTGTGAAGGACACATACTCTTTCTTAAATGTGACCAGAATTGAAGCACAAGGCAGCACACAAAGTAAACTGACAGCAAATAATAAGATTCCAATAATAATGTTTCAATAATGCTCTTGTGCACGCAGATTCTTGAGTAGATTTTAGTCTACACAGTTGTTGTAGCCAGGCAAACAGGACTTCTCAATAGAGCACATCACTTATCCAAAACAGCATTTTTAAGCTTCCTGGCCCTGAGAATAAATTATAAATGACAAAAATATAAATTATTTTTCCCCTCATTCCCCCCCCCACCCCACAGACCTGCCTCCTCCACCCATCCCACCTCCATCCCTGCTAAAGTCTCCCACTCACCCAGGTAAAGCAGTATCAGAAGGAGGATGGGGAGCACTGGCTCCCAGGTCTAGCTCAGCTGAGGGCAGAGAGAAGAGAGCAGGACCGGGTCCAAAGCCCAGAGAAGCCTCAGACACACGAACCAGCTCATCAGAACGGCGAGATGCCCAAGACAAACAGAGGGCTCAGAGAGCAGGGAAAGCCAGCAAACAAGAACAGAGCGCAGGCAGCAAGGCCCGCCAGCATCCAGGTACAACAGCAACATACTGCATGTTTTTCTGTATATTAGTACAGCAGTTCCCATCTCCAGTCGAAACTATCCTTTTACTCAATTTGGTTGCACCTCAAATCTACATTTCATGTCCTAACTAGTAACAACATATTTGTGTGCAACATTAGGATGTCATTGTTTGTTGTAGATGGTTGGGTTTATGTGCACCAAGTGCAGAATAACAGGATTGCCCTGTACCTTTCTCTGGTTCAGAGGACATCCTGCCCTACAGCCGCCCTTCGTTCCCAGCTGTCCACAGCCCTCGAGGGGACAGAGAGCCTAGCTCTTCCAGCTCTATGTCATCCAGAGGCTCTGGGGGCAGGAGGAGAGCAGAGGGAGCACCTGGGAGCCGCAGGAACCCACAAGAAATTGGCCTCAACACCATAGGAGCCTTTCAGCCAGGAGAAGAGGAACTGGAGGTACATACATTTACATCACTCTTCAGACTGTAGAACTGATTTTTGTAGGTGACTATTTCTTTGAAGAAGTTATTTTTAAGTCTTGATTAAAAAAGTTTACAGGGCCCTGTTTACATACAAAAAATTTGACTGGATAATGTCAAATTAGTGATAATTCTATTGTACACGCACAACAGTGCTGAACTGCCCAGCTTGGGGTAGAGAAATGAAAACAGCAGAAAATAATATACCTATATGAAGACTGTTCATATGTTTCCATGATCTTTCTCCACAGATGGTTGAGAGCTGAAGTTGAAATGGAAATGCTGTCAGTGTGGACGATATTTTAGTAAAATCTTCAATTTTAACCATCTCAACAACTGTGTTTTTTTTTTTTCTTCATAATTACCATTGTTGGATTACATCACATCCTGAAGACTGACCAACTGTTCATTCTTTTATTGTGCATTTAATGTTAAAAAAAAGAAAAAAAAAAGGTGCATTCAAGGGTAAAAGCAGTCATAGCAATCACTATTTGTTCTGTTTCAATGCAATATGGAGTAAAACAACTACTCCAGGTACTGAGTGACTTTGTTCACCAAGGCTGGAACATTAACGAGTCCTCAAAGTCAGGCATTACTGTTAATATTTGCTTCGAGCTGAAAAGGGATGGACTTACTTGTAAATAAACATGTATACATGCCTAATTGTCTTTTATAATCTGTGTGGTACTTTAAATTTGTCTTCCTTGGCTTATTTGAATAATTTCAAAATTTTATTATACCAGTAAATATAATTGTTTTTATCACCCCCATCCTGGTTGTAAATTGTCATATAATTTGAAATGTCCCAGGAAAAGTGCCACATTTGAGATGTTATTTTCCTTTTCCTTTCTTTTTTTTGGGTAATGCACTGTTATTTTTGTTGTTTGTCTATGTTTGTCGTTATTTGTTTGACTTTGGTTTTAAAAGCACAATCACTAAACTTTATTTTGAACCATGTTATCGATTAACCTTTTTGTCTTACATGAGAACAGGTACTGTATGACAAAAGGCTTCGTTAACCCTGATGACGTAAGAGATGATAAGCTGTTTACAAAGGGGTGTATGAATGGAAACAAGACCCTGCGTCCTTCTCCCTGAGCTCCTTGCCAGATTCTCTCACCAGCCCTGAAGAAGAGCCTCTGATTTGGAAAGGTTACATTTATGCATAGTTCCATCACTGCACCTTCATTTATTAAACTGATTTTTCCTCTACATATGCACTTAAGGAGACTTGAGAAATTAGGTACTGGGTAGTGGCTTGAGAATCTGGAGGAAGTGTGATTGGCCAGTCAAGGCCCTTTAAGTTGGGCAGGGACACTGCCAATCACATTTAAAGAGGAGAGGATGCAAGTGTTTACTCATAGGGCATCTGCAAACATTGTTTCTTAAAGCAAAAAAAGCATAAGAAAAATAAACAAAAAAACAATAAACAAGAATAATTAAAGGTGTCTGTGTTTTGTTATGATTCATGCTGCCACCACAAGTGACCATACTATGTTTTTAGCATTTCTTCAGCAGTGATTACTCTGAAAACTAAGATAGTCTTCACTTAGTTTTACATAGTGAAAACAGAAAGAAAAGATTCACAATGCATTCATTGTTTTTCATAAACTACTGAATTCTATTGTCATACAAATGAAGGACAGGCAGTATAAAAGCTATTTATCATAGTACTAGGATGATTACACACTAGCCCAGCTGATTACATTATCTTTACTGACCCTTTATCACTGGCATAATGAAAAGCCCTTGCACCTATAAACTTAATGACATAGCTGTTGTCATATTTGAACATGAAATTCATTACCTCAAGGACTACAACATAATACTGCAGATGGAATCCAAAAAACATTAAAAACTCAAGGAGAGTTATAGTTTATAGATATTTCCTCAGGTGAGGGAAGTAATTAATAGATACTAAAACTGAATTAATATTTTGTTTGCGGTTTGCAAGACTCTAGATCCATGTGTTCACAGCAACTACAATCAATAAACATTTATTTGAAAATAGAACCAACAAATTAATATTTGTCAGACTGCTGACAAATCACTAAACCTGCATAGATGTGATGAATTAGATCAAGTTTAATATCTACAATTTTTTTTTCTTTTTCTAGCAACACCATGTAATATCAAATACTGACGGTTAATATAGTGCACACTCAGAAATCCTAAATTGGCAGGTGGGTGTCCTGAATTCCTGCAATTCCCCCTGGCAATTTCACCATCTTGGTCTTGTCTGTGTTTTTTTTTTTTTTTTTTTTTTTAAAGGCCGTTTCGCCCCAGGTGTTCCCCTAATAAGCACCCCTCTAAAAGAGACAAATTTGGAGCAGTAGAGAACCTCCCCCCTCATCCTCCATCCATCATTTTAATGAGCCAAGTTGTGTATGTGCTTTGCCCATGAGTTGCAGGTGATTAAAACTCACACTCTCACACACTCTCTCCATGATGTGTAGAATATATGCACAATATGGAGATCAGTAACCATATATAACATATGGCTATTAGGACTTACCTGGCTGTACTTGTGTCAGCCATTATTTTTCCCCATGCTAGCTTATGCACAGTTATAGTCCATGCGCTGAAACCAGGCCGAGCTGAGGAGACAACTTCAATCCATCTGAAAACCAGGGGGAGGCTGCATAGTAAATGATGGCAACACAGTGTGAGGAATTAATATGATTGAGTGTTAGAGAAGCATCATTTATTAGAGGTAATGCTTATTAAATGTCACCTACCTTTTGTATAATTGTGCCATAGTTTCCCCATGTGCTCCTCATCTCTGTGCACAAATGAATAACTATATTATCTAGATGGATTCAAAAAACACACTTGTTGATATGCAAGACAACAGCTGTTTTTTAGTAATAATTCTACAAGAAAGTCTAATCTACGTAATGGTCCCCCTTACTCCAAATGTAGTCAACTGGCCAAAATATGTTTGGTATCTGAAATTTGCTTCCCACCATTTAAGGTGGAACGTGAAACTCTAAACAAGAAGCTGGCAAGCGACAGGCTGACTTTAGCTTTGTGACTTTTTACTGTTTGTCAGTTTCTCCTTGCAGATTAAATACATCAGGAAACCAGCTAGAGTGACTATAAATTTAAAATGAAAAAAAGCAGCTGCACACTGTCAGCCAGCTCATCACCGTCACTTCTCTCCCATCGGAGACACTGGCAGGCCTTCTCACATGCTACTGCTCACCCTGGACCTACTTACTCTTAGTATTTTATTCATTGCATCTTCTCCTGAGACGGTATAACACAAGAACCCCACTTACAGTAATCAGCATTCTGTTATGATCCGTCGTGGCAGGTGTGCTCTGAGGAACTGCTAAAGAAAGATGATTTACAATAAAAAATAGAGAAAATTCCTACAGGTCAAATGAATTTTATTTATGAAATTAAACTAGGAATACTGGGGTGTGTTTTGTTTTGTTTTTTGAAAACAAGTCTTGGCCCAAATTGCAACTGTTTCAATAACACTTACGTCATTCTGTTACCTGTATTCATAAGAGTCCCAGTCAGTCTGGTCCATCTTAATTTAGTGCTGTCCATGGCCTCATTAGCCAAAGAGCAGAGCTTTAGTCCAGCTCTAAAGCTCCTGCCTTAGCCCACTGTCATCACTGTTCACACTGACGTAAGCTTTCTCCTCCCAGCTCAGGACAATTTTTCATCCTTCTAATTATTTTTCATCAATTACGTTATAAAGTTCCATCTCTCTGCACTTCCCTTCGTCAGTGAGATGCTTAGCCAAATTTATGAAAGGAGTCCTCTGCCAGAACCAGGGCACTGTAACGAGCCAGATCAGCACAGATTGACAGTGAGTTTGTCATCACTCCCATCAGTGGGCCTATCCAGTGTGAATAAATGGAGAGAGTGGCTGTCAACAAATGCTGACAAAGTAATTCTCTTCCATCTTCAGGGAAATTAATGACTTACTCAGAAGATTATCTTGCCTGTATGAAGATACAATTTAAAGAGATGTTAATGTAAATTTTCTGTAATAGTTTTGCACAACATTTTAAATGTCATCCACTGATGCGGGCCAGGTAAACTTTAACCCAAGAAACACTGTATTCCACTCTTTATATACATCTTTGGAGAAAAACGGAAGATGGTTTCTTAGCAGAATAATGAATCTCAAAAAACACCAAGATCAACTCTAGCGTCAAAACTGTTACATAAAAGAATTATTCAGATACAAATAATAATAATAATAATAATAATAATAATAATAATAATAATAATAATAATAATATTAATACAATAAGCTGTGATTATCTCAATGTGTTTGCTTAACTTTTTCCAGACCTATTCTGGTGTCAGCCTAGCATTATATGTATTCATCATCCACTACCTGGTTTTGCTAATCAACACTTAAATTACATCAGGTGCGCTGGATTAATCAAATTCATTCAGACAGGGGGCGAAGCTGAGAACCAAACGGTGTTCTTACTAGGTCACAAAGTATTACCTTTTTGAAAACAAGGTATTTTTATTACTTTTTAACTACATTATTATTATTATTATTATTTGTATTTACCCTAATGTTTTATAGTGTTTTTAAAGGTAAAACCTTGATGTTACATACAGCCATACAGGTTGTGTACAATTCTACCATATAAAGTTTCTAATAAGGAGTAGGGCCAGGAGTGAGGTCTTTGCATTTAGAGTAACATCAGACCTTTACTCTGAGAACCGAGTTAATGAATCGAGGCAGCGTCTATGTCTTTGAGGGATAAAGTTCCATAAATAGGCAAAGACAATTACACATGGTGATTTGGAAGGCCATAGAAGTCTTCTGAGTTCATGAAGGCACCCTAGTGTTCATGAAACCATCCTTAACTGTGTATAGCAGTGGATATGGGGGCATTATCATTTTGACATTCTGCATTAGTAAGGAACAGTACTTATATTGTAGTGCATCTGGTTCCATAAATGGCCTCATATTCCTCATATGCCATTACACAAACATGCAAAGCAGTCACTTTAGATAATGACTCCCACAAGACCATTATGGATTTACCATTGTGTTTAGCCACTGGCAACAGAGAAGGCCTTAGGCTTTCTCTAAATGTAAACACATACAGAAGGAAAAGGGGCAAAAAAAAAAAAAATAAAAAATAACTACTACACTGTATAATCAAGTCACATGTGACATTTATCAACTATTCTGTTAAACATCCCTATATCCCCATCATGAGGTTCAAAACAGTTTTGATGCGACAACATGAGCTGCCTCAGAAAGTCAAAGTGCTGACTGCCCTTTTATAACAGACATTGGGCACTGAATGTGACTCAATTGTGCAACCGCCCTTGTAACTGTAATTTAGTTACTTCAAGGTTTTTTTACATTTGTTTTTATTATTCTGTCTATCCCTGTGCATGTATTAATTTAATCAATCCTTCTTCCCATGTATAATCATACAGACTTATTACTATCGTCACTGAGTTGAGTTCATGGCCATCTTTTCACTCACATAATATTTGCTATTCAGTTAAAAGAGAAATCGCAGTGTAAACACAGTCAAGCTTATAGTAGCACTGTTTAGTTAGGGTCGCATTCTGAAACACCTTGACACTGGCAATTACAGAGCTAAAGCGCAATGGTGATGGACCAAGTCTAAACAGCATTTGAAGCCGACCATGAGCACATAATAGGACTAAATTGGCATGTTTTCATAGTCAAATGACCTGCTGAAGAGAGCTGCTCTGAATGGAGTGTGCTGGGTACGTGATGACGGATGAGAGGTTAGGATATGGGTGAGCAGCAAGCAGAACCTTTAACGGGGGGTGGGGGCTACCCCAGTATTTTTCTTTCTTCCCCCCTCTCTCTCTCTCTCTCTCTCCCACATTCGCTCATTTCTCTTTTGTTTTGTCTCTCGCACACACCAAAACGCAGAGCTTCCATTTGCTAAACCTAACACTGTCAACAGGCTTAAAATGGATTAGCTGCCAAACTATGCTTTTTTTTTTTTTTTTAAGGCTTTAACCAGGAACCAGCCGAAGGAACTGCGGCACACAGCACTAGAGTATAGAGTAAACAAAGAGTATAGTAAACATACTTATTGTGCGTTAGAATGGAGATTGTTGCTTTTCAAAAGCCTCTGTTAATGCAGTAAACAGAACAGAGCCACAGCTGCTTTAGAAGATCAGAGTTCAGTAAAAATGAAAGGCAAACACACAAACACACACACACAACACATTTTAGTCGAGAACTTAGGCACAAAATCTAATGTACCGTACTATCAAGTATGGCCCAACCAATATATAGAATTTTTCAGATACAAATAAAAAGCACCATTAGTTTGCCTATCTGCCTATTGTCACAGAGTGCCCTGCATTTTACCAAGACCCGCCTACTTTGACAGGAAAGCTCGTTTGACTCGCATGCTTATTAACCTCAGACCACTGTAGTAGCATCATGTGTAGAGTCAGGCCTCCAGGAAACAATTGCATCAGCAAACCTGCAAGGGTCTCTCATTTAAAGGATACAAAATGCTTGCAGAAAACTCTTGATTTAATGCTATGAACTTCACAGACATAATAAAACCCACTGTATACAGTACAACCCCACACATACAGCTTTGCGAATAGCCAAAAGAACACAACTGACAAATTTCTAATATCCACGGAATAAATATCAGATCCTCTGTGTACATGTGGGTGGAGCACTTTAGGTTGAGACTGAGAGAATGCATCCAATCCTACAGTTAACAAAAACTATGAACAATTAGAGCTACTTAACGCAACCCTAACAAAAAGTGCCAATTTACACAAACCTAGCACCTTCTGGGAAGCTCGTGCTCTACATCACAATTTGTAAAGTTACCCTTGACATTGTATTAAAATTTCAAGTACATAAATGCTCCAGAAAACTGGAAAAAAGGTACACTAACTTCCATTATAAGCACCGAGTGTTTTGTGAATGTTACTATTACAAAGGTTTTTTTTCCCCCAATAGCGATGATTTTCCCCCCAATAGCGTATTATTCAAGACTTTGTGTGAATTAAGTCACATCAGCCAATGAAATAGGTTATCAATTTTTGCTCAGCCTTTTGCAGTCAGGTCTAACAGGCCCGTCATTCACAACAACTCCTGACTGGGGCTTTAGTGCTTCTTTCTGGACCCACAGCATTGACACTCCACTACATTGAAGCATTTCATCCCAATTGCAGCTGGGCTCATCTCTGGTGGCTGCCGTGCTGAAGCTCAAGTCACCACAATTGAAGTGTTTGTTTCAATGCTGCATGTCAATGCATTGAAAAGCGCTCCATCCTCTTCACAGACGTAATTAGTTAAGGCACTCTCTTATCATATCAACTGGAGGGCAAGTGCATCTACAGACTGCAGTATAACTCAAGGTCCTGTTGAAAGCTTGTTCTATTGATTACTATCCTCCCTTCTCCCTTTACTAGACTAATGAGCCGCCGGATTTCCACTAGAAAGGTTAATACAATATTGAAATGTCAGGAGATTAATGATATTGTTTCTCTGCTGGGGCCCTCAATGAGGGAGGTGACAAATTCCTTGCCCTTTTCACTCTTGCAATGCACCATCACGGCCTACACTGCTCCAGAGAGGGATCTGCCAAGCGCACAAACGAAAGAGCATGCGAGGAAGAGAGGATGACACAAGTGAAGGGATGGCTAGACCTGTTCTTGTGCTGGTGTCAGGGAATAGATTGGATGAATCTATCTTCATTAGGATGATACAGGGAAAAGGGAGTCGATCGAGGCAGTGAAGAGAAGTTGTGTGCACACGTCTTTCATTATGTCCCACCATGATTTTTGAAGTTTTTAGGCTCTTACCATGTTCTATGGTTCTTTGCTTTCCTTAGATAGATTCTAAATACCAAATTGAATTTGCCCATGGTGTTTACTACAATATATTCTATAAAGCAATGCAGAAAAAGCTTTGGATCTTAGAACAAGTTGACATGAACAATGTCGGGTACATCGATATACCATGACATGGATATTGTAGTATCTGCATTATTTTTAGATACACTATATTTCCAAACGTATTGCCTTTGCCTGCCTTCACATGCATATGAAATTGAGTGAGATCCCATTCTTAAAGAGTTTAATATGATGTCGGCCCACCCTTTGCAGCTATAACGGCTTCAACTCTTCTGGGAAGGCTTTCCACAAGGTTTAGGAGAGTGTTAAAGGGAATGTGAGGTCAGACACTGATGTTGGAAGAGAAGGCCTGGCTCGTAGTCTCTGCTCCAATTCATCCCAAAGGTGTTCCATCAGGTTGAAGCCAGGACTCTGTGCAGGTCAGTCAAGTTCTTCCACACTAAACTCACTAATCCATGTCTTTATGGACATTGTGCACTGGTATGCAGTCATTTTGGAACAGGAGGGGGCCATCCCCGAACTGTTCCCACAAAATTGGGAGCATGAAATTGTCCAAAATCTCTTGGTCTGCTGAAGCATTAAGAGTTCATTTCACTGGAACTAAGGGGCCGAGTCCAACTCCTGAACACCACCACCACACCAAACTTTACACTTGGCACAACGCAGTCAATTACCATCCTCCTGGCAACCACCAAACCCAGAATCATCCATTAGATTTCCAGACAGAGAAGCGCGATTCATCACTCCAAATAACACGTCTCCACTGCTCTAGAGCCCAGTGGCGGCACTTTTCACCACTGCATTCGACACTATGCATTGCACTTAGTGATGTAAGGCTTGGAAGCAGCTGCTCGGCCTTGGGAATTCCATGAAGCTCTTCACACTGTTCTTGAGCTAATCTTAAGGCCACATGAAGTTTGGAGGTCTGTAGCGATTGACTCTGCAGAAAGTTGGCGACCTCTGTGCACTATGCGCCTCAGCATCCACTGACCCCATGCTGTCATTTTACGTAGCCTACCACTTCATGGCTGAGTTGCTGCCGTTCCCAATCGCTTCCACTTTGTTATAATACCACTGACAGTTGACTGTAGAATATTTAGTAGTGAGGACTGGACTTGCACAGGTGGCATCCTGTCACGGTACCACACTGAAATTCACTGAGCTCCTGAGAGTGACTCATTCTTTCACAAATGTTTGGAGAAGCAGTCTGCATGCCTAGGTGTAAGTTTTATATACCTGTGGCCATGGAATTGGAACGGCTGAATTCAATTATTTGGATGGGTGAGTGAATACTTTTGGAAATATAGTGCAAGTACTTGATAGATAATGAGCATTACATCTATGATATAGGGGCCATAAAACATCATCCCTGTTGCCAAGTGGTTTGCTTTTAGCTTTTTAATTCTAGTTTTGTGTAGTTTGCTGACAGAACTTTATTGAGCCTGGTGGGAAACTGCAGTGTTTCAGTAGCAAGACATAATTACACAAACTTACATATACAATGCAGAAAAATACAAAATAGAAATAAATCTAGACATAAGTAAAAGTACAAGAGAAATAAAATAAAGCATAAAAGTATATTTACATATTTCCGTGGCATTTGAGACAGATTTGCTGTATTAACAAGACAGCAGGCACTGAGTGGTATGAGGTAGTCTAACAGCACTTATTATAGACATGACTAACTGAGTTGCATCAATATTGTAGTGTAAAGTGCATAGTGAAAAGTGTCAATACAGTAATAGTTGTGATATATTGCAGTGTGTATTAATCAGAGAAGAGATACAGTGATGTGGTTCAGCACAGTTCAGATAGCAGGAGATCAGTACCAGTCTCTGCAGTAAGGAGAACTGTTGTAGAGCTTTATAGCAGTAGGTAAGAAAGATCTCACACAGCACTCTTTAACACAGCGCAGCTGTAACAGAAGGCCACTGAATGTGCTTCGCCATTCATCCAGTGTAGCATCTAGAGGGTGTGAGGTGTTGTCCAAGATGGCCAACAGCTTATTAAGCATCCTCTATTCTGCCACAACCTCCAAAGAGTCCAGCTTGACACCTACAACAGAGCCAGCCTTCCTAATAAGTTTGTTAATTGTGTTCAGAGCACTTTTGTTAATGCTGCTGCCCCAGCACACAGCAGCATAGAATAGAGCACTTGCAACAACAGACTCATAGAATGTCCATAGGAGCTCACACCAAAAGACCATGGCCTCCTCAGGAAGTAGAGACTGCTTTGGCCTCTCTTGTTCACCACATCCAGCTTGCTGTCCAAGTGCACACCCTGATATTTGTATGTCCCAACCACCTCCACATCAACACCATCAATAGTGAGTGCTGGCAAGGCAGGTTTGGACTTCCTAAAGTCCAGCACCATCTCCTTAGTCTAACTGATGTTTAGCTGCAGCTGGTTCAGCTTACACCAGTCAACAAAGTCCTTCAGCAGCTTCCTACTGAGGTCGTCCAGTCAGACAGTCCATTGTCCATGAGATGATTGATTCATCCAGCTGCATCAGCCATAGTTTCTTCCCTAACAGCACAGGCTGTATGGTGTTGAACGCACTGGCGAAATCGAAGAACGTGATCCTCACAGTGCTGTCCAGGTGAGAGTACGTTCTGTCCAGCAGGTAGATAACTGCATCATCCACTCCAACGGCATCTTGGTATGCAAACTGCAGAGGGTCAAGAGCCGTTTTGACCAGATCTCAGATAAGCTAGCATCAGCCTTTCAAGTGTCTTCAATAAGTGGGATGTCAGTGCAATCGGTCGATAATCATTCAGTGCTGTCGGTTGCCTTTTCTTGGGGACAGGAACCACACAAGATGTTTTCCACATAACTGGTACTCTCTTCAGGCTGCAGCTCAGATTGAAGACGTGCTGAAGAATTCCACACAGCTGCTCCGCACACAGTTTCAACACCCTGGTTTCAATGCCATCAGGTCGCGCTACTTCAGTTTTTTCAGATGGTATACAAGCCCTGACAGTCAACTGTAATGTACTGCATGATCTGGGTGCTGTAGATTGTTTTAAAAGAGTGTAAAAATCTATAAAAAGTTATGTTAAGCTGTTACAAAATACATCCTCTGATCATTTGGTCATAATATGCTGAAAAAACATCTATACAAGCATCTGACATGAATAATGTGAGGATGATGAGGGTTATATATATTAACTTTGTGATCAACATTACATAACTCTAGAAAATGTTGGGTACCAGCTCTTCAGTCAATAAAGATCTACAATACTGCTGTAAGATTTCAGTTTGAATCTCACAAACAGTGTGTCACCAGACCTTTTTCCTGAGTGTTTTTTTTTTAATTAGGGACTGCAGTGTGCAGACATGTAGCCGCTAAGCTGCTCTTTCTGTTTGAGATGGGAGCAAGCCGAGCGTGAAAGTAATTGGCGAGTGTAACACAAATTGGATCTTAGCAAGACGTGATTTCCAGTCCTCTGAGGCAGTATTTGCACAACGATTAGAACAATGGCACTCTGCACATTTCCAAACGGTTTCATTACAGAAACGGATATATGTTAACAGTCAAATGTTCAGCAGGCTTAGCAGGATCATTTAAAGTTAGGGGATGCGGAAATAAAGTAGGTTCGTGTTTGCTTTACACAGATGTTATACAAATAAATAAATAAAAATAATACACACACACACACACACACACACACACACACACACACATCTGTTAGGTGCAAAGTCAAAGTATATAAAATCAGTATTAACACCTAGGGGTGGGAATCTCTAGGCACCTCACAATTAGATTCAATTAGCATTCAGAGGGCTACAATATGATTATAAAACGATATGATTATCGATGCATCTTTTTTCTATACAGGATTTCTTTTTTCTTACTGTGAGGACTTGGTAATTTTAAAGCAAAGTATTTGTAATGATCCATAATGAATTTACTTCCAATATCTTCTATTAATATAACAAATGGAAGTGATGTGCCAAGTGAACTAGAAGGCTCTCATTCACTGCTCTTGTTTGAAGCACATGAGAAACTGGCTGCCACTCATCTGTGATCTGCGCTGTTACAGTGAAATAAGATCCAGCTGCAATAGATGTCCACGCAGCACGTTACAGCCATACCACTCGTTTCCTCTAGTGATTTCATAACTTTGGTTATGGTCTCGTTGTAGAGAGTGGGCATCGCTGTGTCAGTAAAATGTCTTTGGCCAGTGTTCCCTCTAAACCCACATCATTTGTTTTTTTTTATTTCTGAGGAATTACAGATTTTAATAAGTGGTGAGCTTGTGAACAAAAAGCAGAAACACGTAATTACTAATTACAAACAATTTAACTTTGAACCACTGTTAAATTGCCTTTAAGCTCCAGCTGTTCCATCTAAACTGACTAGTTGATTAATCATAGAATTTTTAATCAACTTAAGCTAACTTAATCTTATTCAGTGTTAATTTCCTTGTTAACTCCAAATCTATTTCTCAGATTTACAAATCTGTAGATATTACTGTAAATGGACGTTTGGACACAACATCTGTAAAGATGATCTATGTATAATGCAGGCATTATATGTTAGTGTGCAAGTGAGCAAGGCAATGACGTCTAAATTATGGCTAAAATGAAAGAAAGAAAGAAAAAAAAAAAAAAAAAAAATCACACAATGAAAAGCTTTTATTTAAGTTGCAACTAGTTAAGTTCAACAGCTGAAATCTCACTGTCATTAAGTGACAAAACAGGTCAATACTAATACAAAACTAATCAGCATCAACATTTTAATAACCACCTTACTTACTTGCATACTCTCACACACACGCACACACACACACACACACGCACACAGTCTAGTATAATTCAATACATTTCAGAAGGAAGCCAATTTATCAAAACAACTGAGTGTTTCCCTTAAATTCATGTCTTTTCATGTATACACACATGCGCACACACGCATATTTAAACAACACCCAGAAATACCCATCCAACAGTGGTCATAGTTAGAAACTGGCAAATGACAAAAAGAGGTACAGGACATCTAACAGAAACTGTGAGAAAGATTTTAGCTACAAGGAGTTCCAACATATATTGTGTACAGTGTGTTTACAGTAGATATAGGATAGACCATGTATAAAAACCTTTAAAAACACTGCTGCGCTAATAATGTTGGGACAGTGTAGTGGTTAACACCTCTACCTTCTACACTGTAGACTGGGGGTCAATCCCCACCTGGGCAAACACCCTACACTATACCAATAAGAGTCCTTGGGCAAGACTCCTAACACTGCCTTGGCCTGCCTGTGTAAAATTATCAAATTGTAAGTCGCTCTGTATAAGAGCGTCAGCCAAATGCCATAAATGTAAATGTAAATGGAACGTACAACCATCTAAATAATACAACCCCAATTCCAATGAAGTTGGGACGTTGTGTAAAACAAATACAAACAGAATACAATGATTTGCAAATCCTTTTCAACCTGTATTCAATTGACTTCATTCCAACTTCATTGGAATTGGGGTTGTACTTTGACAACAGCGATCATGTGGATACAAACTGCCCAATGATGAATGTGGTAGAGGGGGCTGATGAATTGTGTAAAGTGGACAGTAAGTGTAAGTATCTTCTGGTAATTGTGTGTACAAATGTTTTAAAATAATCAAAACGGGACTCATGAGACATTCATCACACCAATACATCTGTGGGAAATAGGAAAAGTGTGTGTGTGAGCGAGCGCGCGCCTGTCAACTAGCAAAGTCTGTAAAATGTAAAAGTAAAGTAAAAAAAGTTCTGACTGGAATGTTTACCTAGTGGTGGTCGATATGGCAAAACCATACTACTGACATACTGCAAAAAACTTTCGACAGACAATGTGGCATGTTTACTTTTTTCAGACATCTGATCGGTTTGAACAGAGAAAAAAAAACAGTAGTGCTACATTTTAAAAAATATGAAACAAAAACTGAGCATAATGATATTTATGCAGAATTTGGCATACAACAATGCACAGGACTAAATGTGCTCTCTCTGTGATGAAACGAACAGTCGGGAGGTGCTCTAGAAGTATGACGATAACTATATCTTCAGAAAAGCATATTGTATTGCAACAATATATCAAAATAACTATTTTTTATATATATAGCCACACTTCCCATCCCTATGTTTATTTATGGCTTGTGTGTGTTTGAAGGCAAATATGATGGAAAAACAAAAAAGGGAATTTAAAGAAAAGTCAATTTTTCTAATAGAGTGGGATCTAGTTGAAATGTACTAAATAATCCAAGACAGTGTACACTCATTCATACGTGAAGTTATTATTGTGGATTTTGTGTGTAAGAGAGAGACAGAGAGAGGTGGTAAATAAACCCTTTGCTGAGATACTGGACCATTTAAATTGTTTTATTCTGTTTTCAGGTTTGTGCTGAGCAAATAAATAATCACTGTAATAAAGAAATTTTAAAAATTTCAGTACAGACATATGGGATAAAAAGTGCCAGTGAGCTTATAGGGAAAAATCCTAATTTCATGCTTAGATCAGATCTAATTCTAAAACATTCACACTATTGATGTAAGAATACATTAGACAAATGCCACTGAGGATGTACAAAACATTTGAATTTGGCGGAGAAAAAAATAACAGAACTTAAAACAGACGCAGATGAAAACTAGAAAATTGACGCAAAACAACTGAAGGAGCACAGAAAGGCAGGGCTCTCAAGAGATGTGAAAGGGAACAAATCGAAAAGAGTGTTTCCCATGTCCCTTTTTCTATTTCTGAGCTGCCATCTCATGTTAATTTGCTGCTTCAGTGACATACATCATCTCAGGAGTTTCATCTAATAACCCCCACTGCCCTCATGCAAAAACACAGAGGTATCACTCAGAAGACTAACAACAGTGGTGGCAAACATCCATTCTTTAAGCGAAGGATTTACAAGACCTGAGAGACCAGATCATGTTCAGTGAATCAGACCTTGAAACTGATATTCTCAGGTTGAACTACAGCAGGCTGGATCTTTTCTCCACAGCATCAGTCATGGCGGCCTATGCTACATGGGCCAAAGTAAGCCCTCGATTCATTGTGTGTATGAGACAAGAGAAACCATATAGCTCCACACCGGATGGTTCAACTGCAGTCTGCGTGTACTTTTGCTCTTCACAAGTAAACAAACCACATTTTATAGACATGCAAAATGGTCACAATTTTTGGGAAGATCTGTTAAAAAAAGTGGACAGACCAACTTGGTAGGTACAATTTCCAAATTTTGTTGTGCTGTCATAACATACAGAGAGCAGTGCAGTCAACACTCAACCTTTTCCAAAACAACAGCAATGAAACAGAATGCTGCATTCACATAAACACAGCCAGCACAACCAAGAGCACTTTAATTATAAAGCACAAATTCAAACACTAGCAAGCACATAATGGCCTGAAGCATGCTACTGGGGTAGCATGGGGTGCTACCTGGGGGGCTGAACGAGCTTCAGCGGGTTTCAGGGAGCACTCTCTAGCACTGGTGCTGCTCTTGGGTAACAGGGTTGAGTGAAAGTTAAGGGACATAAATGCACATTTTTCATAATGCATGACTCATTAAGCAAATGCTTTAAGGCTGATATGTTAAATTGATTCACACAGTTATACAAAAAGGACTTATGTATTCCAATGGTTATATTTCAAGGTAAAGAGCAGTTATAGTAGATAGAGTTGAGAAAAATGCAGTTTTCAAGTGCTGTAAATAGGAATACCCTACCCTAAATAAAAGACCATTAGAATCATTAGGATAAAAATTTGATGGTTTCGCTTTCTAATGGGACCTGGCTTAAATGGTTACCATTGGAGACCACTAGTTTCCTGAAGGACATTTTTAGATCCCATTAGGAAAGTCAGATGGAACTGCAGTCAATTCCAGACCTGTTAAACCACTAGAATCCGTTATACTGTAAGATCAACCCATCAGGAAAACAGAGAACACCGTAAGTGACAGAATTCCGTACACTTGCAGGTTTTCCTGTTTGTGTAATAAAACACACTTTCTTGATACATCTGAAACATTGACATATGCCGTTTTTTTTACATCAAATCGGTTGGCAAGACCATCAACGCTGGATTTGGACATTAAATCTGTGCAAATAGTGACCGACCCCCGGCACGAATGCGAATAGGGTGGGGAAAACTTTCACGTCAGTTAAAATGCAAAATGCATTTTAGCTCGTTTAAACATAATATCTAACCCTTAAAAGAACATTAAACAATGGATTATAACCATTAAACACAGTATGTTTAATACTGAGCTGTTAATCTAAGTTTACACCGTCACCTAAATTACCTTAGCAGAGACCATTCAGCTGCTCAGCTTCAAACCACTGACTCACTTTACTGGGCTTTTTTTTTTTTTGCATGGTCGCCTCATTCATTGCACACATTGTTTATATTAATTCATTTTTATAATCAGTTAATGTATATTTCATGCAATTAGAATAACATGCAGGTAAAACAATGTAAGGAAAACTACTCCTGCGGGATTTGGTGTGCGGGTATTTCCGCCATAACTACTGAAACGCGAAAAGTGCCGAGCAACTGCACGGAATACGGTTCTCTTACGTTACTGAATGCCACAAACCACTGTGGGACATGGCACTGTCAGCTTCCAACCGTTTGGGAAACAGTTATTTTGCTTTTGGGCTGGGCCGTCGTTCTTGTGACCTGGGCGACAGTTATCTAACTAGTTAGCTGCTCTCCTCTTTAGGAATTCGGGAAAAAGCTGTTAGCTAGCAAACACGTTCACCTCTGAAAACACCACCCTACTCCAGTAGAAAGGTTTTAGAGCAGAAAAACTATAAACAACTGCGTTACCTTTCTAAGACTTCACTGTTCATCTATGACGGCGCTCGTCACAGAAAAACGCCAGATTTGCAGGAAACATGAGAGGTTTTTTTGGCGACGTCACTTTGTTAGCTCCCCTAGCCTAACTGTCTTCTCGCGTCAACCGCCTCTCCCGCCAATCTTCGGAACGTTCTTACCAGCCCCGCCCCCTGTGCTGGGATTGGCTGTGGCATCGGCTGATTGATTTGTGAGAATCACCTGCCGGCCAGTCCAACCCGTCCAGAGATCTGCTATATGGCCATATAAGCACATTTGTCATGAAGGGTGAGACATGTGTTTCAGTGTAGTATATGCTCATATATTTATAACTCTGTACATATGTGTATTAAATATTGGATGTATATGTTTAATAAATGGATCATACATGTGTGTCTACTAGGTGGGTGAATTTACCATATGTCCCATATATGTCTAATACAAATACAAAGATTTTTAAAAGCAAAAAAATCTAAATGAAATTCAGAAAAAACATAGCGTTACACAATATGAAACACTGTATGAATATTGCTTTCTGTTCTGTGCATTTGTATAAATTTATGTATGGCTGAAATAGATGCCCCATGTTTGAAAATGGCCAATTTCAAATAAGTTGGATACAAGGGAAGCTCATATATGCTAATATATATATCACATATTTGAAATCCATATATTGCTATATATATATTGCTATATATATCAGTTTTCTGTATGGGTAGTGCAGGAAGATGGGCACCACTACCCAAGCCAGCACTAGCAACAGCAGTGTACTTTGCAAATACGCTGTAAAATGCAGTGACTATTTATTTAATTCATACCCATAAAGTAGTAAGTAATATGAATGTGGTTTCATGCCATCAACAATAAATGTCTATGTAAAGGACATAACGTGTAAAATGTCAATAATTCACATCAACCACCCCTCCACACCAAAACATGGCTTTCATTAAATAAGCCATACACTCCTGCAGTGCCTCCTGTCATCTGTGCTCTATTGTTTTCGCCTCATTGCTACTTTTTAATTAATGAATGAATTAATGAATCAATGAGTTGTGGTTTTGGGCGGCATCTCCTACTGTGTCTGAGCACACATCGTTAATCAGGGCCATTCCCATTACCCAGGTCACTGGCGATCATGCTCCAACAATTAGAGCTTGATTAAGAGATGCTCATTAGACAGTCCTTCCTGAAGCCTCTAAGGCACGCAACCAGTACTGTATCTGTTGGTCCAGGCCAAAACCTATCAAGGCCCTCGCCACTCCTCAAATACAACACCAGGGGACTGCTGTAACTGTGGCCTGACACACTTAATTTGTTTGAATTTTCTTAGTACAGTGCTGTTTACAACAAACAAGCAAGCTGAGGGGACCATGGAAGGAGGAACCTAGGCTCAAAAGTGGAACCCACTTTACCGAGCTGAGCTAATGTCCTCACGATTCAAATGGTTAAACAGTTAAAATCGAGGTTTAACAGAGACATTTGAGTCAAACTGAGAAAAGACCTGGACAAAGTAATGTTAAAAGTTTGTCAAAGTCAAAATGAAATCAAAAATGACCTTTTCTATACATTCTTAGTTCATGTATCAGGGCATATTAAGCACAGTTCATCATATCACATCATTTAAAAGAAAAGAATGCTTTTCAAACTTTCATCAAAATCTAAAACACCTTCTGAGCTTTAATTACATTATCATGCAACAGCAGGTGGGGGAAATAATCCCACGATTCCCACCTGCTATAGAGTGAAATACTCAGCTAGTTCAGAGACCCTCTATTTCACTTAGAAATATGTCATGTATCAACTGAAATTGCATCGTGAGCTCCAATTCAAGTTGAATTTAAGGTCTGACGGATTACTGATTATGTAAGACACACATTAAGTTGTAAGTTTATTATGTACTATGTGCCTTGTATCTCCACTCTTTGGCCATTTTATCAGAAACACCTACAGTATAGGGGCATTTTGAAGGTTTACTGTTGCTGCACTATTAATCAGCTCTGTCTACCTAGTTCATCAATGGCCAAAGGACCTTTACTGACCAGATATCATCTTGGCCATGGACCACTGTCAGTGCACAAAGGAAGATATAAGAACATTGTAGGTACGAAGTTCTATATAACACTCACATTTCTCACATTAGATTCCTGTGCAGCCTTGTTTCCGAAGATTCATATTCTGCCTGGACGTCTGAATGTCAGCCCACCTTTTTCATAGAGCTTTAAAAAATTTGCTCTCATGTGGGACTGTAAGGACAATGAAAGACTGAAAAAGGAATTCCATCTACGGCAGAGCAAAAGTGGAAACCAGCAGAGCTCAATGGCTCTGTTAATTCATCAAGGCTCTGACAAAGGAGGACAGAATGAAGCAGCAAAGTTAGAAATTGAATGAAAATTCAGCAAAAGAAAGAAACTCTGCAGAAGGTTAGCAAACAATAGAGAAACACTGTACTTTTCCATCATCTGGTTAAATAGATGAGTCTGAAATATGAACTTTATAATATTCATGGGTGAATCCTAACATCAGAAATGAATGATGTTCCTTAATTATGTTTTCTTATCAAAATAAGCAAAACTACAACTTTATTAAAATTAAGAGACGTTTGAAATAAAGCTGAAAGATGATTATCACACAAGGAAATTAGTTTTCTGTTTAAAAGATAAGGGACAATCTAATAGAATCATTAAAGCTAAAGGAGACAGAGAGCGAGAGAGAGAGAGCGAGAGAAAGAGAGAGAATTCTAATGCTTGTCTGCAGGAACTGGCTGGGTTTGGATGACATATATGATGAATGGTGTTGCACTGGTACTGCTGCCCTCTCTCGCTCCACTCTCTGTTACCGATCCAGAGAGAGAGAGAGAAAGAAAGAGGATGAGAAGGAAGATGAAAAAACGGCAACAGCAGTGTGGGATGCTTCCTTTAATTAATCCACACACCAGCACAACCCCAGCACTGCGCAATGACAACACACACAGGCACATTTTCACATGTGGCAAAGACACACACATACAAGCATACATTTAAGTATATTTCTTTCAATTCCAGTTAAAACGGTCATTAAGTTGAGTATATTAATAGAAAATATTCCACTAGCATGAGGAAGGAGAAAGTCACAGAAAAATAAGTGAAAAAACAGAGTTTGAAAAAATGCTTATGAAAAAATGCAGAGAAAATGTGGGACCTGCTAGACCACCCAACCTGTCCCCATCAGATAAACAGTACTCACAGCTTTCATCTCAGAGAGAGAGAGAGAGAGAGAGAGAGAGAGAGAGAGAGAGAGAGAGAGAGAGAGAGAGGAGAAAATCAAGCTGCTTCAGATCTGAAAAAAAACCAACAGGAGTTTCTGTCCATCCTTCCACTGAGACTGGACTCTGACTTGCACTGGAGAGTCTCAACGTGCTATGGGTCTGAAAGGATGTGTAAATGCCAGGAAGCTTTTACTGAGAAAGGAAAAAAGATTAAAAAAACTAATCAAACAAAGAAGCTGCTGGTGTTCTCAAAACAAGGAAATGACCACCCCAGAGTCCAGACCTACTGAATGTGTTTGGGATTACCTGGAAGCAGAAAATGCTACAGTGAAGCTGCAAGAAAAAGTAGACACACAACATACTGGAAAAAAATATTAGATTTAGTGGAAGCGTCTGGTTGAATGTTTGTTTTCCTGCTGTTTTTGTGATGCTGAAAATGAATAACTTGTCATTTTCAACTGGATATTAAATAAAGCTGATAGATAGATAGATGGATGGATGGATGGATGGATGGATGGATGGATGGATGGATGGATGGATAGATAGATAGATAGATAGATAGATAGATAGATAGAACACGCAACACAGAGGTATTATATTTCATATGTGCATATATACATACACACACACAGCTATATCACACTGAGTAGTCATGCATGATGTGATATTTTCACTGCAACATCTTTACTTTACAGTCTGTGTAAACATCATCTAAATTCACACCAGCACATTTAGCATGGCTGCTTTAGAGGGCAAGAAATGCATAGAGGATGAAAAAAAGCACATTTAGGGAAGTGGGTGAAAAATGAGAGGGAAAAGGCATGAAATTGAGAATGAGAAAACTTGCTTTGCTGGCAGAAAAAGGGGCTGGTCATTATTTCTCCAGGCTTGTAGGCATTGTTGAGGAGGCAGCGGCAGCGCCAGCGGCAGCAGCGGCGTGTGAGCATGAGCATGTAGCACTCGCTCTGCTTTAAAGAGCCACTATAAATAAAAACCACAAGCATAAGCTTCTCAATAAATATGAATTCTCCATGAAAACTAGAGCATGGTGCATTTAGAACAGTCCTCTGACTCTTTCTGTTTAGTTCCATTTCACTTTGCGCAAAATGCAGCACAAATACTTCCATTGGGCATTATTGTGAAGGGATCCAGGATGAAATTTACACTACGTACAGGGTGATGTAAAAACTTTGCATCCCATTTAAGCATTATTGCTTTGAAAATGTTGTAAAGCACTAATACATATTTAACTCGTTTCATCACAGGTTATACACAGATTTTTGCATTTTTATATGGATGCTCTTATTCCTTCATAACAACAAAAATTATTTAAAATGTAAATAAATTTCAACATAATTTTCAACAGTGCTAATGCTGCCTACTGTCTTCAGCAGTATGCTGTTTACGTTCACCATGGAGTTGTAAAAAGACAGTAATAACACTCAGCAGAGAAGGGGAGTCAATGACTAGGACTCGAGTCACATAATGACTGACTTAATATGCAACAACTTTGACTCAAGAATTAAGGCTCCCGAAAATTCAGCCTCAGAAAAAAACATGAACAAAACTAACTAAATTAGGACCACCACCTTAATGTGATAGACGAACAACTGTGCGTGATATTGCCCTGTCAGATTTCATAAAGTGATGCACAGTCATGCAGTTATTAGTGCAATGCTGTTTGCCCACAGCAGCAGTTTCAAAATAAGTTCATGGCTGCTGTTAAATTTAGATCATTAGTATCTAAAGTTGTGCTCAAGCTTTAAAGTTCTCTGGAGTGATGTGGCTTGTACACTGTACGGTTATGTTATGAATTCATGCAAGGCAAGTTGACAGTTTATCAAGGGGGTCTAATGTTAAATGAGTGAAAAGTATACATTTTGTCAGAAATTTCAATTCAAGAAAATGAAAATGAGATTCAAGACTTGATTGTGACTCGCACCCCAGAGACTCAAGACTCAACTCTTCACAACCCAGGCACTCAAAACTAGACATTGACTTGCATCGGAGAGTCTTATGACTCAACCTCTGACTCACACCCCAGACACTTAATACTCGATGTTGATTCAAGACAATCAACACTCAACTTTTATTCGCAGCTAAGACAATCAAGACTCGACTCTGATTTGCCCCTCTGAGAATCAAGACTCAACTCTGACTCACACCCCAGAGCCTCAAGACTCAACTCTGACTTGCACCCCAGAGATTCAAGACTTGATTCTGACGTGCACCCCAGAGACTCGACACTTGCTTGAAGCGACTTTTGAATGACTCTGACTGACACAGTTGTAGTAACATTCATGCATTTGGCAAAGCATCTGTCCAGAGCAACATACTATTTAAGCATTTCAAACAAGTAGGCGTAGCATTAGGAGTTTTGCCCAAGGATTCTTACTGCTATAATGTTTTCTTGTCTGGGTGAGCAATTAAACCCCAGTCTGCAAAATGGAGGGCAGTGATGTTATCCACTACACTATAGAAACTGCACATAGTTTAAAGTTGAAAACATATGAATACCATTACCTTTTATACTGCAGATTATCATTAAAACCCATAATCATCCCATCTCTACTCTGCAATGAAATGTAAAACCACCTTGTCACTCATAGTGAGAATCATTTATGAATGTGGCTGCATGCTTTCTGGTCTCACATTGCACAGACACTGCCAATTACCTTATTCAACTTTCAAAGTCTGAGGCGGCTTTGCTTTACATCTATCTGCCTGCCTTTATGAATGATCAGAGATTATTGCCTTTATTTCAGTAACTGTCAGCGGATTTAGTCGCCTAAATGATAAGATAGCAAAAGCATATAATGATGAACGGCAGATAATCCAGCATAAAGCAGGATGAAAGAAGGGGTCAAATTGAGAATCTGAGGCACGTCTTGTTCAGAGCTTCTCCTCCGACTTCTTCAAAGACGCCAGGCTCCGTGTGAATTATTCCAGGCATTTAACTTTCTGTTTGATGTTAGCCTGCGGAGTGGAGCGGAATATGGATTAGCTGTGGAAGAGCTATATAACCGAAATACACACACACACACACACACACACACACACACACCATACAGA
This sequence comes from Pygocentrus nattereri, assembly GCF_015220715.1. Taxonomy (NCBI): domain Eukaryota; kingdom Metazoa; phylum Chordata; class Actinopteri; order Characiformes; family Serrasalmidae; genus Pygocentrus; species Pygocentrus nattereri. The sequence goes on from NC_051227.1 coordinate 20,038,804, forward strand.
GAGTGTACTTTTATATATTCAAATTTACATTTGTCTACGTTGCATTTATTTAGAAAGGCTTTATCAAATCAAATCAAATTAAATTTATTTGTATAGCGCTTTTTTACAATGGATGTTGTCACAAAGCAGCTTTACAGAATTTCGGAAAAGACAAAGTTTTAACAGGAGTGTAAGAATGTACAGAAACCCCCTGGTGGGCAAGCCAGGGGCAACAGTGGCAAGGAAAAACTCCCTCAGAACTGAGGAAGAAACCTTGGGAGGAACCAGGCTCACCAGGAGGGACCCATCCTCCTCTGGTCAAACTACCTACAAGTAATTATATTACTAATATTAATAGCAGTAATATTGGTATTAGGAATAACTAGGAGTTTATGAGAACATCAGTGTAGGGTGGGCAGCTAGTCCAAGGCAGGTGGTGGCAGCTGGGGCGTGGGCAGCTGGTCTGAAGTGGGTAGCAGGAGGGCTCGGCAGTCGGTCGTCCTTCAGTGTCCAGCTGGACATATGGATGATTGTATACTCGGAAAGAAAGCAGGGAGAGGGAATTAGTTTTATTCTATCCGTTTGTACATAAACAGGGGATGTAAACATTTACAGAGTGTGGCTAATGACTCCGGCAGATCTCACTATAACAGCTTAACTAAAAGGAGAGAACCAGAAGGACACACAGACACGGCAGCACTCTGAAACAGTTTGGCATCCCTCCGCTCCACCGTCCACAAACTTGAGTGACCGCGTGCGAGCAGCGGGACGACAGCACCAGCGTCTCAGTTTACTATAATTCCCTGTGTCCATGGACCCCTGGATCTGCTGCATTTATCTAGGGGGGAACATTAGCTACCAAACACTAAACTGAACAAGTGAGTTTTCAGCCTAGTCTTAAAGATTGAGACTGTGTCTGAGTCCCGAACAGTTTCTGGAAGATCATTCCAGAGTTTGGGGGCTTTATAAGAAAAAGCTCTTCCCCCAGCTGAAAGCTTCTGAATTCTGGGGACTATTAATAAGCCAGCACTCTGTGATCTGAGTGGTCGTGATGGCTCATAATAAGAAACAAGGTCTTGTAAGTACTTGGGAGCAAGACCATGTAGGGCTTTATACGTCAATAAAAGGATTTTATAATCAATATGGAATTTAACAGGCAGCCAATGAAGTGATGATAGCACTGGACTAATATGATCAAATTTTCTAGTTTTAGTGAGGACCCTGGCTGCGGAGTTTTGGACTAGTTGGAGTTTGTTTAAATTCCTGTTTGTGCATCCTGACAGTAGCGCGTTACAGTAGTCTAGCCTAGAAGTAATAAAAGCATGTACTAGTGTTTCTGCATCACACAGGGATGGGGCATTTCTTATCTTGGCAATGTTGCGAAGATGTAGAAAAGCTGTCCTAGTGATGCCGCCTATGTGTTGATCGAATGATAAATCTGAATCTATTATAACGCCAAGATTTTTTGCTGCTGATCCAGGTGTGGCTGGAAAGTCGGCGAGATTTAAGATTAAATCTGGTAATTTACTTCTTGCTAATTTTGGACCCAGAAGGGAAACCTCTGTTTTGTTACTGTTTAATAGGAGGAAGTTGCATGACATCCAGCCTTTCACGTCTTTTACACAGTCCTCCATTTTCTTTAACCTGTATTTGTCATCAGGCTTGGTTGATATGTACAGTTGAGTATCGTCTGCATAACAATGAAAGTTTACGCCATGGTTACTTATGCCTAACGGTAACATGTATATTGTAAATAGTAATGGTCCTAAATATAGACCCCTGCGGAATTCCAAATCTCACTTTTGAATAAGTGGAAGATAAATTGTTTACCCTAACAAACTGATAACGTTCTGATAGGTATCTGAACCATGTTGTCCCTTTAAACATCCACATTCCAAGGCATGTTCCATTTTTCAAAAATATTTTATTTGTGATCCAGGTACAAGGAAAGAAAAGAAACTCAGGATTTGTTTGTTTTTGTATATTTTTTACAGGACATGGAAATGAGAATAGAAAAAGTTTGTTCTCTCTCCATTTTTTATCCCTTTGTTCTTGGACAAAGACATGCAAGTGAATAGAGACGCTTTGCTTACAGGAAGAAAACGGGATGTAAAAAGGGTGGGGCTTCTGTACAGAGACGCTTCACCCAACATCTTTCACTGTTTCTTTTTTTTAATCTTTGTTTTGTATTTTTTAGCAAAAAAAGGCAACACACATAGAAGCTACAAAGATCTGTCAATATCGAGACGGGAAAGAGAGAGAAAGCATGGCTGATTCTTCCAAAATTAAAGCAACAAATAATAATAATAATAAAAAAAGCTTGTTTTAGTAAACGGTAGCATTTCCATCAAGTTCATATTTTCAGATGTTGTTTTCTTGGTATCGTTGATGAAGCAGCATGGTGCACATACAAGTCACAAAAAAATGATCTGAGCATTTCAGGTTTTGCTGAATCATCCAGTCTGAGTGTGAGCTTCGGAACAAAGTGTCTCGCATAGCTTTCCATGGCTGACAAGGTAGGGATACAGCGGTTGGGTGGGGGAGGCTGAACAAGAAACATTTCATATTCCACAAATTTTTATGCATTTTTCACAATATACCTTTATTATCTTAATAAATACAAAAAAACAACAACACTGTGATTTTTAAAGAAAAACCATTAGCATTAAAAAAGACACTAAATGCATTAGACATTAGAAATATCAATATTAATTTTGGTATGTTCTGTAACTGACATCTTTGTCTTATGAACATATGGACATAAAGTGTACCAGCACGTCTTCTGATGAGTTACAAGGCATGGGACTCCACCGTCAACAGAGGCAAAAAAAAGAATTGAGACCCATGGGACACATGGGGGGAAGAAGTTTCATTAGCCGACTTGGAATGAACTCTTTGTGTGAGGATACATATGAATATATACACATATATACACACACTCACATGACACCACCAAAATATATGTAAAATAACCTGAGATACTCTCCGCACCTCATTTTCCGAACAACTGGACACTAGAACTGAAAGATATGGGGGTTTATGAGAGTCTGGGAGAAACATGGACACGAGTGGACAACAGTCAGTCTGAGAAAGCCTTCAGCTCCGGCATTCTTCAGCAACAGCATTCATACATAAAATAAAAGAAGGAAACAAAAAAAAAAAGAAAAAGAAAAGAAAAAAAGAAAACAAACAGTCATTGTACCAGATTACTCTCCTGAAAGCTCAACAGTAAAAAATATCCTTTTTGAGCAACATTTTGTACAGTTTTATATAAAATAACCCCAAGAAAGACAACAGAACATGAACATCAAGCAAACTAAAAGGACCCATGGCCATTAAACTGTAGAATGTATCTGGTAGATAGTGGTCTGCCCTGTGTGGAGAAATAGGCAGTGAGAACCGGCTACTGCAGATATGCTCCTTCACTCCTTTGGTGAGTTTACCCACTACAGCTTTGATCTGTGTCTGACACCCGCTAATACTTATCGCTAAAGAAAATCTGAAACATCACAGTTAGCTAGACACTGTTGTGCACATAGTGCACTGCGACGTCAAAATGCCTTAATTGTTATCAAATGCCAAGTATGGTAAGTCTGTCACAGGTTGAGGGTTACGCCACTAATCTGTACTACGAGTGAATCAGTTCTCTGCATAGATAAAGACGTATCTGGAAACGGTAGAACCTGTGATGTGGCCTTGTGTCAAGTAAACCAAAGGAATTAAGTGCTTTGAAAATAAAATTTAAGGAATAAATATTTGAGATGATTCATAACGCCATTCCCCAGAGGCCAAAATGATTAGATACACAATGGTTTAGCGTTAACTGTCTATGTAATGTGATATTACATAGTGCAGGTGAAGTCGTTTGATAAATGGATCAATAACCCAATTTAGGTTTCAGAACAAAGTTTACCAAGCTTGAAACAACCGTGGGTCTTGAGACCACCCTATGATCTTTCAAAAGCACCAAAACACAAGACACGTCTTCATGTATGAACTCCCAGTGTTTATAAGACCAACAGATTCACTGAATGGAAAACCATACAGGAAGACTAAACGTATTCTTGTTCATATGGCTTATAAATTGCTTGCGTTTTAAGTGCTTTAAGATCCATCTTTCAGTGGAGAAACTGAAAACAGAAAAAAAAACAACCATAACGAACATAAAGAGATCATAAATACAAAACTGATGAGGCTACAGCCAGAGAGAAACCTTATTCAGAAAGCTGATGAGATAATCGCCACCAACATTACTCACATTGTCCGTCTGACACCTGATGGACAGAGAATTGGTGAGATATCGACTGATGTTCACAGAGGAGCAAGGCTGACATACACAAACAAGTAAACAACAAAGAACAGCGGCAGGCCAAGTATAATGGCACTAAATGAAGTTCAGTCTGGTGGCCTGCATTCGAGTGGGCTAAATAAGACAAGGTGTTTGAATAGGACTCAGGGGTGAATAAGAACAGTTGGGTGTTTTGAAAACATGACCACTTTTGGGTTGATGTTTATTGCAATGGGGTCTGACACCACTGCATTTGTCCAGCAATCATCTGACCAAGCATCAGCATCTCTCTCTCTTTAGCATACTTCCAACATCGAGAGGGTGCCACCCTCTGTCATAGCCTCAGGAGAACCCCACTGCTGCCAACAACTTACGTGCAATTTTGCCTTTCAGCATCACAAATCCTAACACCCGCACTGACGCAGGTGTATTTTAATATATCTCTGTACATGGCTATATATTTTCTTTTCTCTAGTTACAGTACAGCAACTCCTCTTCACATCTCCTCTCCCCCGGTGCTTCATGTCAGCGGGAGCTATGGTTTTTTTGTGCTTTTCACCAAAATTGCAGTGCAAAAGAAAACAGTTAATTATAATAATAATCATAATAATAATAATAACAACAGCAATTAAACCCATGAGAAGTATTAACAAATGATAAATGATAACAAAAATCATTTGTATGGCACCACAGCCAATCAATTCACATATAATACAAATGACCAATAGCGCATGAAGGGGGTGTGGAGCGTACAGAACCGGTTTGCATAGCAATGCAATAACAATTTCAAATGTTGAGAATATATTTACAGGAAATATGATCCCCCTTTCCAGTTCACAAACGTTGGGTGAGTCGGATGATTCTTTCGATTTTCCTTTTTTTTTTTTTTTTCTGTCTCTGGATGAATGGTTTCGTTTTGAAAGAGGAAGGTGTTTTGTTTGTTCTCGAAAGGACAGAAAACATCAAATCAACACTGTGGGTCGCATGTCCATCTTTACATCACATTTACAGTTCGCTGTTTTCGCCGTTCACCTTCATCCGATCTGTTCTTCCTTCTGACACTAGTTACGAGTCCATTGCACCGAGCATTGCGAGGCATCTCCAGGGCAGGTAAAGGCATTCTCCAGCTCACACACAGGGCTGGTCACTCTGCAGAAAACACAAACACACACACGCACAGACACACACACACACATCCCTGAATCATAAATCGCAACTGACCAAAAACATGAAATATGAATGTAGGAGTGTCACATGCTGGAGTGCAAATACTGAGAAACATGAAGAAATACATTGAAATCTCACCTTCCTTAGAAATTCTCCAAGCAATATTTGATTTTCATTGTTATTTCTCAACTAAGTAAAATATATAATTCAAGTAACACACATACAGAAAATTGGAGCTGAACTTAAATAATGAATATGAGCTGTACTTTAATGTGAAATCAGGTGAATGGTGTAGAAATTACATTCATGTTATACATTTTTGGGGCTCAATTTTAATTTCTGTGGTAGAAAATAAAATTGATAACAAATTTGATAGTGTCCAAATATTTATGGACATGACTGCAATTTATTTTATTTAGATTTGATATTTTCTTTTATAGATTATTGCTAAAAACAAATCTCTTTTGGCTGAAAGATGGTTTAAATACCTGAAAATGTTTCAGTGCTGATATCACAACAACACGATAAATTAGTTTTCTTTTAAGTTAGAAATATTTAATCTTGTCTAATTACTCTCCTCTAAGAAAATCAGATTTTTTAAAAGGGTTTATATCATGGACATGGTTCCTATTTTAAATAAAAGAGTTTGATGCAGTACGTAAATGCTACTGAGGTTTCAAAACAATCCATTTACCACCAAAGTCTATACAGCTCATATATGAAAACTAAGCCTATTTTGAATGAATTCTTTTTGTGATGTGACGAAACCCAACACATTTACAGATATCCACCTATTCAGTCTACAGTCTATTTAGCTCTGCTGATTCCTGCTGGTTATAAGAAGGGTTTCAGCCTGGACTGCTTTTTGAATGAGAGACAACACAAGGCTCCCAATCAGAGCAGAGCTCATTTGTATATACCTATATTTAAGGGACAATCACAAAAAAAGCCTGTTTAATTCTGAGGGATAAAGACAAAGCAGTCGTGTAAAATGAATTATTAATATTCATGGTACATGCTGTAAGTCGGGCTGCAGGACAGGTTCATTTGCATTAAAAACAAACATACAAACAAACAAACAAAAACTATACCTGATTTCCCCCCAATCTTTACACCAGTAGTCCACATTGTGGTTAGAGGATGATTAATTGCTTTATTTCATCACATGGATTTTTACACTAATCAGGTCAATATATCATTAAAATACAGATTCCACCTAATTGGGTTTCTGATTATGGCGGTACATTATTGACAGGATTCTAGTCTTCCAACTAATTTGAAAAGAATGCACCTGAACCGAAATGCATGTGTAGAGTGAAGCCGAGTGCAGACGTACATAACTCTCCCGAATACTGTCCCTGGCCGTTGGTCCCCAGGTAGCTGGAGTCGTGCTCAGTGTTGGCACGCTGGTGCTGACCTCGTGAGCCCTCTCCCTTCCGAGGACCCGTTGAGCCTTTGGAGGATGCCGTCCCAGATGAACTGTGGCCCCCAGGGGATGGAAAAGATGGTTTGCTATAGGGCAGCATGGCCTCTTCTATAAAGAGAAATAAACACAAGCGCTCTATTAAATTAGATTTTATCACAGCATTCCCTCTAATTATAACCTCTAGCAGACACTGGTTGTTAGGACCACCAACCTTATAAGCAACAACAGTCTGAGGCCTCATCAGACTTGTTAAAAGTAGTCTAAAAAGCTGTTGAGGTCCATATTAAAGGACAGCCAGGAAATACACTCTCTGACCTCTAAACTCTTGCTTGTATGCTAGATCTTAATGATCTCACAGGCAGATGTACTGAGACTGATTCACTCTGAGTGCATGTGTGTGTTTGTGTGTGTGTTAGTGAAATAAAAACCAGGGTGATTACAGCACATCTGCGCTTCTTTGCCTCCAGTAAGCCTGCGGCTGAAGGAGGCCGGTGCCGGCCATCTCAGTATTTACTAAGAGCCGGTGGTAGCAAGCCAATCTGTTCACTGCATGCTATGAGCAGGAAGCCTAATTGAACACCAGGGTTTACATCTACAGCTGCCAGTCTCCTAGTGACCAGACTGAGGCTGTAAGCTCACATTCCCACATCCAAGCTTGACTTACACAAGCCCATACTGAATAATTTGGTTCTTAACCTAGATTCTTTGCTACCCATAAAGTGCACAAAATCTAGTTCTCATAGAAAATGGATGGAATTTTATCCCTGTTAAGTCAAATTTGATCAATAGTATGGATTTAATAATAATAATAATAAAAAATTATTTATTATTATTATTAATAATAATAATAAATAATAATTGCCTCAAACTGTGTTGAGTTGTTAGAAAAACTCTGAACATCTTCAGATCTGTATTTTGTATGTTCCATAGTTAGTTTTATAGATGTCAGTGAGTAATTCTGCATCTATGAGTCAGTCACCTGTCTTTAAGACTGTACCTGAGGTTGGGCCGTTCTTCTGCGCTCTCCTAGCCTCCTCTGCTCTCTCCATGGAGCCCAGTCTCTCCTGGGCCTGCCGGTGGCGCTCCAGAGAGGTGCGGGCCTGCCTGTCCAGAGAGCTCTTCACCTCCTCCAGGCCGGCCATGGGCTGCCTCTCCAATGACGAGGCCTTACGATCAGAAGGGTCGCCTACATTTCCCACGCTCCTTGGCCCCTGAGCACGTGGGCCCTGACAGGGTGGGGGTTCTGGGGGTGGAGGTAGGTCTGACACACACACAGTTTAATATCAGCAGGGTCACATTTTTTACACAGCATAACAGAGAAGAATGATTTCCACAGGTGTGACGTCTTGTCACTCCATTTGAATGGAACACATGCCAGTAGGCTCTAACTGTGTCAAGCTTTTTATAATAGTAATATGGTAACAGTACTGTGACTCATTATGGCAAACCACTTTTTTTTTAAGAAAAATGAGCACAATTGCGTTTTGACAGTTAAAAGACACGGTGCCCTTGGCATCAATATGAATACATGAGCTGCTGTAACCTTGGTTGCCACTTCAGCTTCATATTCATTTTATGGCGCTGCAGCACTAATGCTAATTGCATAAATCAAATTTAAATGTATACATTTAAAAAGATGGTACTTCAGGGGTTCTACATAGAAATATTTACATGCTGGTGCAGATGGAGAATGTGTTTTCTATGGTTATAGAACCTTTTTGAACCTTTATGTAATTATTACGTCAGGTTACTTGTACTAAAGCATTCTTGCAGACAGATTCTTTTACCACAGGAGGATCTGTAATGTAATTTGTAAGAGATTTGACTCTTCAATTTGTATGGGATAAAATTATCTATGCAATTTCCCCAAATTATCACATAATACCCAGATTAAAATGTCAGATCCTAGATGTATATGTCAGTGTTATGCCACAGGTGCCACACTCAATTCCAATAACAACAATGCGCATAATTATGACTATTATCAAGTTTCTTTATACTGCCAAAAGGCCGACTTGAACAAGATTGTTACTGCTGAGTAAGCTGTGGGTTCAGCTAATGATTGGCTGTTCACTCTGCAATTATTATAGTTAGACATACAATACATAAGAGATTCATAAACTACAAACATTGGAGAAAATTTAAATTATAGAATGCCCCAGTTGAAACTACTCCAGCTCGGATCCCTTTAATGATTAAGCTCTGACACAGATTTGCTAACCAATAACAGTGTTTACTCATATTAGCTATTAGCATTGTTCATACTTGTTCAGAGACATAAAGAGGGTAGGGCTTCATTTTTGGTCAGAACAGAGATCCAGGACTAGGCCTCACCGTCAGCGCTGGCATCCCTGCGGTGCGGGGCAGTGCCTGGGCCTCTGTGTTTGCGGGCAGGTCGCGCCGCCCGCTGGTGCCCCAGACTGTGTGTGCCCATAGTGCTGCCATCTGTAGAGAATGGACTAGCAGGGCGAGGTCTCAGGGGCAGGCCTTTATCTAAACGGACACCACAAGAGAGAACATCAGCTATGAATCAGCTTTTACAGTTAAGGTAAGCTTTTTAGAAGCCATGCTTGTGCAAGAAAGTCAGAAGGGAAGATAAAGAGAGATACTAAGCAACAGGAAGATGGAATAATACACTAAGAGCATCAAACAACATCCTCCAATCAACCATATAATTTGTAGAGGGGAAAATGACTTTGAGTAGTTCTGAGAAGGTGAAACAGGCTTCACTGAATCCTGTGAAGAAGTCTTAAGAAATTATTATCATCAAGGCAGCCATTCTGAAGAGTCAGCAAGAAGCAAGTCATGTGGCTAGAGAAATAAAGCAGAATGCCCAGACAGTTTATTAATCCCATGTGAATATTACACATTGGTACCATGCATACTCCAGAGCTCAGCTACAGCTGTGAACTTCATTGTCTTTCTCTGACACCTTTAAACTTAAACTGGGTTGGTGTTACCATCACCAACCCAACTGTTCTCAGAAACAGCAAAAAAATTCAAGGAATTCATAAGCAGAGTGATGGAACAAAGCCACAGAACCCAGAAACAGCCAGAAAGAGAAGATGGCAGTGTCAGCTTTCCAGAATAACCATCAGAGATCCACATCATTAAGGTCGTCTCTTCCCAACACACAAACCTCTCTTACTGAGGCTGGTGCCGTCCAGCCGGTAGCCAGCTTTGTCTGCAGCTGCTGCCAGCGCCCGGGCAAAGCTGCAGTGGGTGAAGAGTGAGCCGTCAGAGGAGCTACCCGCACTGGATCTGTGGCTGGAAAAGGGCCTGTCATCTTCCTCCGATGCTGAACCCCAACCATTCACCATGGAGCCTACAAGCAGCCGCCACAAGGAATGAGTTCACCACACCCACTCAGTTTAAATGTGCAATGGAGAGGTCTGAGCAAGGTCCTGGCTACTCACTGCACTTTGTATAATGGCTAGTTGTGAGCACACAATCTGATTGGTTGAAAAGTATTTTACATGGACTAAATTACAATGTCAGTTGCAACATAGTACTTGCAGTGGAACTTCTTTCTTGGCCTACAAAAATGCCAAAGCATGCATCTCTGCTTTACCTTTTTCTTTACTTTGCAAAACACTTAAGGAACAGAACACTTGAGGTAATCTGTTATGGTGAATAATATAATGACTGTGATTTGATTGCAGAAGATCATTACAGAAGATACAGGACAATCTGAGGGGCGATTTCTTACATGAAAGTCACAGCGGCTCACTCGTATTGAAACCACATTTATGGCTCAGCTAACACTCCACCGTTTAGGGATTTATTGGTTTCAAATAATCAAACAAAATCTCACCTGTTATGTTGTGTTGTGAAATTTAAACAATTCATACATTTTGAAAGCTAAAATATGATGACACCTCATTCTTTTGCCTTAGCAGCCTTCTAAACACAAACATTTTAATGAGTATATCTTGGAATGTTTGGAATAACAATGGTATCACTTTCATCCTTTAGGAATGAAGAAAAAGAAAAAAATACTTAAATCGAGTTTGGTGCTAAAAGAAATCAAAATTATGAAGCAGGTCACATTTGCATTAGAGAACTACAAGCCTCTAAACTGAAACGATACATATCCTAGATTTAACGTTCTTCTAAGTGATAGCCACCCATCATTTTTTCACTTTTTGTACCAACTTCATTTTCTTTGGGTCATAATGTCCAGCAGTGCATGGCCCATTATCTATTATTATTGCTAGACTGTTCTTAAGTCCATGAAGCAATTGTCCACATTAAAATTTCAAGGATTTTGAATCTACGGTCACCCAATGATATAGCAAAGAAACAAATTGAACTGCTAGAGGTTATTGGTGGATGTTTGTGATCCTCTGATCACAAGTATGTGGCGTTCACCACTGGCCACTCTGTCGTGAGAGTGTAGGATGCACAGCCATGTAAAGGGGCAGTGTGAAAAGGCTCTTGGGAGGTGCCATGCTCCAGGTGAGGAGAGAGAATCAGTTTATTGTTAATGTTGTTGTTGGTTTAAGATGTGCCCATGTGCTATTGGGTCTACTCTGTGCTGGGCTGTGGGGTAGTTAGTGCTGATGCCTAACATAAAAAAAAAAAAAAATGTATGGCTAGAAGTGACCTTTCTGCTATCTTGGCCACTTGAGCAGTGCTGGGCAGCAGTTGTCTCTTGCTGCCTGTTCGGTAAAAGAACATTTGCCCATATATGCAATTTTCCCTCTGGTTCCTGTTGGCCTGTAAGTATAATGTATTAACTTACTCCTCTAGAACTGCTAAGCTTTGCTGTGCTGCCATGGTAAAACATGTTCTGCAGTAGCCTGCTCCTTTCCAAAAAACTCTTATTTTCAGTCACCTGAGTGTAGTCTACAACATTCAGCTCACATGGACAGGCCTGTCAGAGATGAACACACAGAACACCTGTAAGTGGCCTGAGCTAAGACAGATGAAACAGTACACAAACAGTACACAAAAAGTATCAAAAGCTCTGTAGAGATTGTTAGTCTCTTCCGCTGATTGCCAATTCCAAGCCAAGTCTTTGTGAGACTGACAGCAAAAACATGTCTTCAGAAGCCTGAAACAGACTGATCTACTAATGACCCACGTTACATCTGTAGATATTATAGCTGAACAAAATACTTAGTTTAACTCTTAGAAGTTGATTTTGATAGACTATTTAGCTATACTCTTCAGTTAGTATTCAGTTCCAAATTACTTAAATTACATAGTAAGTTACAGAGTCGTTTGGCTAACCCTTGTCAAATGGGTGATTCTGTTGATTTTCAAGTACATATCCTCTACACAGAACACACCTCTGCACATTTTAGTGCACATTTACTGTTAATTTGCTAATTTTAACATATTATAGAAAATTATATTATATATATTATAAAAAAAACAATCTGCTCTCATTTCATTTCTTTCAATCTGTAAAACTCAGCAAATAAATTGACATGGTGCACTAATATTTTGCAGGAAAATGCCATACTTTTATTTGTTCCATGCCGAGGAACAAACATGATTTTCACTTACAAAATCATCAAAATGTGTAATTTGACCAGGAATACTTCACATTTTAACACAGCTGTATGTAATTAATTACATTTACATGTATTTACAATTGCAAGAAGACAAAATCTGTTATACAATTCCAATCATAAAATGTCTCATCTTCTACTTACTAACACAAATGTAGCATCTCTTGAAAGTTTTGAATCTGTACCTTCAACAGAATTTCCCCACTTGTTTCAACGAGCTACAAAAAAATAATAGCTTAAAACTGCAGCATGCTTTTATTAAACCCAGAAATCACAGTGACTACTAAGGGTTAAAGTAGGGTAAATTTCAGAAAATTGCAGCAGCCCAAGAAAAAAATATATTTGTTACAAAAGAAAAACTCTCTAAAGTTATTTTCCCTCGCTGGCAGCTAAATCTCCTGCTGTCTCCACTCTGAAACTGTATACAGCTTTGTTTTACATCCAAAGAAAAGTTGCGTCCCTTGGGCCCATCTCTCAACAAAGCAACACAGAATGTAATGAATCAGACGTGCTGCCAAAGCGTGAGCCCAGGCCCTGTGCTGCTCCACATCAGAAAGACAGGCTCAGCAGAAAACAGCAGAAAACCTGCACTGAGTCTGAGTCTGCTGCACCATCAAACGCCACTCTACACTAACAGCTCCTGCAAGAGGTGCCATCACTAATAAGGACTCAGCTAAATACACTTTCCAAAACACGGGGTTTTCACCTTTAAGCTGGGAATGATGCTGGCAGCTTAACAACAACACCACCACCAACAACAACAACAACAGAAACAGCAGCAGCTCCTCAGCCGCTGGAATATTTTGAATATTTTTCTAACATTTGCTTGATACATTGCAGCTTGTCAAACAAGGATAAATTTCTGAACTGTTGCTTCTTCTGAATTATAAACTGTGATGATTTTATTTTTCTATGGAAAACTAGATGGTCTAAACTCTACTGCAAAATTACATCTTTAACCATTCTGTATCTTTCTATACTCATGCAGTAAAGCTTAAAGTCCTGGACTTATTAAGGCTCAAAGTTTATTAGTCAGTAATTGACTGAATTAGTACTAAGTTATAGCAGTGATGAATGGAAGCTTGGAGTTTCTAGGCCCATTAAATGTAAAGCTTATCACAGTTGAAGTTAGAAAACCACAGAAAACCTGTTGAATAAAAATATACCTATGCATGCTTCAGCACCTGCCCATTGGTTTCTTTTTTAAGTGTTTCAAGTCAATAACTAAGTACAGAGAAATGCATTGAAATGATCATACGCTATTGATGCAGCACATACAGATTACATTGAAAAACATCCCCAAAATCCAAACTCAGAACATCTTTTTTCAAGAACAAACAAAAATTTTCCACACAGCTCAGTACTTTGTGCTTAAGCCACTTATTTGGAACCCCCATCTCCTTCAGGAGAGGTGATTTTACACCCTAGTGATGCGTAGTTAACATTCCGAACTGCGCTTAGCAGAGTTATCTGGGTCATAAAAGCAGTCCAGCACCCTACTGCCACTAAAAGCTGATTTACAGCAGCCCTGGTCCTCATCTGCATATCGTTAAGGATCGTAATTATTCCCCTTGACGAGTGGCCATCTCCGCCCGCCTTAGAGACATGTGACCTGACTCTCCTCAGTCCAGGCTGGGCTTTATGGGAGTGGGCATAGTTGTGGTGGAAAGGGAGTGAGCTCACTGGTCCTGTTACAGGGCTCATAAAGCACCTTCACTGGCTAAATACTCAAGAGGAGCCTGACTGCATTTGGTTTGCATATGCAGTACATTGCATTAACCCGTGTGGGCCCACATTCTCATAAGTACAGACATTGTAAAAATGATTTGGTGTTTTAACTGTTTAAGTTAGTAATTACTATTTTTATTTCATTCAACTGCTAGTGGTGAAGTACAGAACAATAATCTATAATAAGTCTTATTTTCTGTAAAATTACCAAAAAAAAAAAAAAGTAAATTTAAGTTAAGTTTCACAGGCCCTGTGACCGGAAGGTCACCAGTTTGATCCCCAGAGCTGACAGTACATGACTGAGGTGTCCTTGAGCAAGGCACCTAACCCCCAACTGCTCCCCGAGTGCGGCGGATAGGACTGCCTACTGCTCTAGGCAAGTGTGCTCACTGCCCCCTAGTGTGTGTGTGCTCACTAGTATGTATGTGGTGTTTCACTTCACATATGAGTTAAATGTGGAGGTGAAAGTTCCCGGTCATGGGACCAATAAGGGTCAATCAATCTTAATTATTAAGTCTTCAAATCAGTGAATAACAATTAATAAACTGAAGAATGAGCTTAGTGTTTAAGGGCTAACCAGCAGGCCATGTGGAGGAAGTTATAGCCTCAAACACTTTTTATTTAAATGTTTTTAAACTAAATGGTTAATGCTACGATCCAACCCCCATATCCAAAAAAGGTTACGGTGATCTTTCTAGGTCACTCTCACTGTGTCATCCTCTTACTCGCTTGCTATCAACCGAAACTTACTCTCTCATTCTTTCTTCTGTCCGGTTCTCTTTTTTCCTTTCCTTCCCTCTGTGGCAATGAAATCAACCAAATCTCTCACTCTCATTCTCAATTTCTCTTTTCCTTCTTTCTCCTTCTTTCTCTCGTTCTGTTTTTCTCCTCTCACTTTCCCACCTCTCTCTCTTTCATTCTCTTGTTTTCTCATTCTCAGTCTCTTATCACCTTGATCTCTCTCACTCATTCTCTCATTTTCTCTTTTCATTTACTCACTCTCTTGTCAACTTGATCTTTCTTGATCTCCCTCTCTCTCTCTCCCTCTCTCTCTCTCTCTCTCTCTCTCAAAATGCAACTTAAAATCAACGCAATTTAATTCTGTAAGCATTGCTGAAATTACCAGAACTGATATTTAGAGATATAAGAAGCTTCAATTACAGCCAAAAAAGATTTAGCTTTAAAATATAAAAGACTCTAAGTAAGACTAACAACAATCCCTCCCTCTCTCTGGGTTAGTATGGAGGCTGCTGCTGTCAGAGTTGGGAGTGAAGCTGCCGCTGGAGAGATAAAGGGAAATAGTGCTGTCTGCAGAGTAATACAGTGGCAGGGAGATGCAGCAGATTAGGCCGAGGCGCTCCACTACTATTCCTCTAAATATATCAGCCCAGGGAGATGTCAGAGCAGGCAAACCCACTGCTCCATCACACCACAGAAAAGTGCATTTCAAAACGCCAGTACACTGAGCGGAAGCTCCAGCAAACCCAGCTCCAGCTCACTCTGTGCTTTCTCTGTTCGCTCCATTCAAATACTGAAGATCTCTTTTTTCTTACCATCATTCTTTGTCCTCGTGAACACTCTCAAAAATGTTACACTTTTATTATTCTATGGTATTTCAACACAATTTGTTTCAGGCTTGGCTAAATATGTGTAAAGAGCAACACAAAACGTGTTGAAACTGATTCAGAACTGTTCACAGTGGTGGTGAAAAGACCAGGCATCAGAAATATTTAATGACTCTTCAAAAAAGCACAAAGAATGATTATAAAAACACTACTTGATGCCTGAAAAACAATGTTCAGAAATGAGGTTGTGACCTAAAACATTTTTATAAGGCAAAATAATCCCCAAAGAAAATTTATTTTGGATGGTAAATTAAAAGACTATATTTACACTGAATGCATCAAGCTCTGGTTCCTATAACTACCACTGCAATAAAATTTTAGAATGTAAGTTTCTGTACAATTAGTCATTTCACATCAAACCACTCTGAATGACTTTGTTTACATCTCAACGACTGAATTAAAGGCACAGGATGACACACATTTTGTCAAATTCAGTCAATATCTCTTCGCTGTCCACTAGCTCTGTCGGTCTGGGTGCACACTGAAAAAAAAATGGTGTTTGTACACAGCCCTGGCTCTGTAAACGGAAAGGGGCTGAGAAAGAGGAACAGGAAGGGCTATGTGCTGAACTCCATGCATTGTCAAGAAGGAGAGATGGCACCATTTAAGGTGGAACAGGAAAATTCGAACAAGAACCTAAGGCCCCAGAATGTAATGGCTATACCATTTAAGGTGGAACTGGAAAATCTGAACAAGAGGTTGGTGAATAAGGAACTCAATCCAGCTGTATCAATAGTTGAAAGGCATGAAAAGGGATGGTGAGGCTCTGTTTCTGTTTGTCAGGTGGGTAACATTAACTTATTTTTCACAGAACCAACAGGTTGGTTTTATTGTGTCTCGTTTGCTAATGCTTGTAAACAGCAACTGATTAGTTTATCAATGCCTATTGTAGTGACAGATTGCTAACCTACAAGCTAGTTAACATTAGTTACACTACTTGCTATGTCATGTTTGCTCTAATATTATATCATGGAATTTATCTGTACAATGTTTGCAAAGGGCTTTATGGCCACCAAGACATAAAACAAGTTTGCTAGCTCACTGATATTGCTTTGTAAATGAGCGTCCAAGAGTTTGGGGGGGCCGAGCTTCTGAAGGAGCTCTGAAGGGAGAGATGCATTTGTTCTGTTGTTTGGTTCAAGTATTAACATTGTACAGAAACATTTACTGTGCCTTTAAGCAGGAAATGAACTTGAACTGGACACTTAAACATGTTATTTTTGACACATCTGTTTTGAGTATGTACATACAAGAAAACATTCACATCTTTTTTATTTATTTTTATTTTTAAACTCAGTACTGGTCTACTCAAACCACTACATTCAGCAGAGAGTCCTAGATCACAAGCCTCCTCTACAAGGACCGCAGTCCATAAAATCATATACAGCAAGACCTAAAAATTAGGATGTGTCAGCCATATTGACAATGCACACACTATACTCCAGCCAACATGTATAGAGGGCTGTTTGGCACAGAGCACTTTGTTCTGGTCCTGCTCTGTGCTGTGGTCAGAGAGGAAGAACAGAGATGGTAACACAGGCTCTCAGTTAAAATCCTCCAATGTCATACCCTTCATGTGTCCCCCATGACAGACGGCCCATAAAACCGTTTCAATAAGTTGTAAAAATGGAAATGGTGCTTGCTGGCTGGAATGGGGAAAAGAGCCGAACGTGAGATTTATTCCAAATCTTCCCAGGGGGAAAAAAAAAAGAAGAAGAAGATATGGGTGGCAGCCAGGTTGATATCCAGTTACACTGCACTCTCTCTCTCTCTCTCTCTCTCTCTCTCTCTCTCTCTCTCTGTATTTTTCCTGTCTTCCTTCTGCTGTCTACCTTCCTTCCTCCTAACCTTCTTTATTTCTTCTTTTCTATGTCTTCTCTCACTCTCTCTTGCTCTTTATTTTCTCTATCACCTCTTTCACCCTAGGCCTTACTTTCTTTTTCTCCTCTCTCTCTGTCTCCTTCTCTCTCTCTCTCTCTCTCTCTGTTTTTTTCTTCTTTCCTTTTCAGTCGTCTCCTTTCTTACTCTTTCTGGCTCTTTATTTTCTCTCTATCTTTAATTTTCTCCATATATTTTTTTTCTCTCTGGCTCTTTATTTTTATTTCTTTCCTATCTTTCTTCTGCTCCCTATTGCTCTTTATTTTTTTTCCTTCTCTGTTCTCTTCTCCCATGTCACTACCTTCCATCCTCTTTCCTCTATCTCCTCTCTTTTCCTCTTTGTCACTCTCTTTCCTTCTTTCTGTCTCTCTCTCATTGCTTGCTCTCTCTCTTTCTCCCCCTCTCTCCCTCTCTCTCTTCATCTCTCCTCCTTCTCTCTCCCTCTCTCTTTGGTGTTTCTCTCTTTTCTTTTTCCTCTCTCTCTCTTTTCCCATTTCAGTGGCCTTTTTTAAAATTCATGGACTTTCCTTATCTCCTCTCATAGTGGTAATTATAATTCAAGAGAGTTTAGCCCCAACTGCCTGAACAAACTCAATTTGAATATGTTCATTTTCAGGTGTGGTGCGCACACACACACACACACACGCATGCACACGTGCACACACACACACGAATGTAGAAGCCGTTTATCCTGCCATCAAACACAGCCTACGACACATTTGTCTGTCATAGTGTAACCTTAGAAAATCAAACAATGCCTGTACATGCTGTAACTGGATAAATACATTCAT
This sequence comes from Pygocentrus nattereri, assembly GCF_015220715.1. Taxonomy (NCBI): domain Eukaryota; kingdom Metazoa; phylum Chordata; class Actinopteri; order Characiformes; family Serrasalmidae; genus Pygocentrus; species Pygocentrus nattereri. The sequence continues at coordinate 20,057,205 of NC_051227.1, forward strand.
GTGAACATTCAGCAATGCCTTCCTGTTAAACATTACTAATGCAATCACAAAGTGATAAGGGAAATGAAATACGCTGCTTTTAGATTAGAGATCATTAGCGAGCTGTTATTTTCATTGTTTTATCTCTGCACTGCACACGGGTTTGAACTGTAATTTGATATGTGAGTGGATAAGGCTGCTGTGATCTCTCACACAGAAGGAGCTGTGTGTGTATAATAGACTTTTTCCTCCCTGATTCTGAGGGCCAGTCAGATTTTTCTCTTTTTCCTCAACTCATGTGGGAGTCAAGCTAGGGATAGCCTCCGACTGGACTGACTGAAATCCACCAAAAAGAGAAAAGATGACTCAGATAAAAAGCAAATTAAACAGAAAATGTCTTTAGCTGATTAAGTCGGTGAGCTGCAATTGTTATTTTCCACTCTTAGAACAAGCAAACATGTGAATATTATCTTTGCAAAGCTTCCAATGCTGATGATTCAGGACTACTCAAAAATCGTACTGCAAAAACAAATAGTACTGCAGTAATAATCAAATTATTGATTGGCACCTCACGATTCAATTATGATTCAGAGGCTGCAATGTGATTATAAAACGATTTGCGATGCATCTTTTTTTCTATACAGGATCTCTTTTTTCCCCTCACTGTGTGACGACTTGGTAGCTTTAAAGCAAAGTATTTGTAATAATCTATAATGAATTTACGTCCAATATCTTTTATTAATAAATCAAATGGAAGTGATTTGGAAGTGGTGAGTGAACTGGAAGACTCATTCACTGCTTTTGTTTGGAGCACATTAGACGCTGCTGCCACTCATCTGTGATAAAATGCGCAGTTAAGATCCAGTGATAATGGATGTCCATGCAGCACGTTACAGCCATCCTGCCCGTTTTCTTTATGATTTTATAACTCCGGATTTGGTCGTGTTCTAGAGAGTCAGGGGTCACTGTGTCAGTAAAATATCTGCGAGACAGGACATGTGCAACACAGCGCGAAAGCCCCATTTCTCAACAAGACTGCAGGTCACATAGCAACACAGTCTCTCCTGGCTAGCAGAACAAAAAGACAGAGAGAGATTTAGCCAAGACGAACATTTGGAGACTTATTCGCATTTATAAGCACCTTAGTTGGTTTCCTGAAACGTTAAATCTGCAACAAAAGACTGTCAAACACTAAAAAGTTGTCCAGCTTCTCTCTCGAATTTTTCCATTCCACCTTAAATGGTGCCGTATTTAAATTTGGCGCCTCAGTCAGAATTTAAGGTGGAACAGAAAAATTCGAACGAGAGGCCGGAGAACAAGAAGCCTCGTAACAGCTGAATGATGAGAGACATTTTACAATAAGCTGCTCTACTTCTGGATAATTTTCTGGCAGAGATGGGAGGAAAGTGGCTACAGCTGAGCTAAAGCTTAAAGCTAAGAGCTCAGGGGTGGGGGTACAAAAACAAAACAAAAAAAATTTTTACTTTAAACTGAAATAGTGATGTTGACTTTATTAGAAATTCACACTCAATCTTTACTTTGCACCTCTGTATAGGGCTGGTAGATAGGACAAGTCTTTCTGAAAGCAATTTGTTACAATTATTCATTTGCAAATTTCCAGCAAGTCAAAAAAACTGGGTAGCATCTGTAGCCAACAGACTACAAGGGTCACTGTCATTAATACAATAAAGGTTCTGGGCAGGTACAGTTTACTTTCATCAAGGTACAAACACTGTAAATGTATCCTTAATGGTACAACAGTGATTTTAAGGTTCAACTGTGTACCATAAATATGTTTTCCCAGTTGAAAAGTATGTATTTGTATCTTTTCATAACTTAATGTTTCAAAACAGAACAATAAAATAAAAAACCTGGAGACGAGACGGGGTGTGTAATTTCAATGGCTTATGGTACAATTATATTCCCTGACTATAGGTACTGAGATGTACTCCTGAGGGTACAAGCCCAGTGACAGGAGGGGAACCACCCCAGAGACAGTTTTGTATCTTCATTTCTTTATTTGTTTAGTAGCACAAAAGAAAGCAATGTTTATATTAATCCAACCAGGGACACATTTGTCCCTGCTAACAATATAGCTAATGGAGCTAGAACTACCCATGAAAAGCATATTAATGGCATGGATGAGGTAGACTGCGGCTCACCTGTTACTGAGCTGTCTAGGTTGTCCATGCTCGAACCCGGCGTATGCTCAATACCACGGAGGGGCGGAGACATCTCATAACCTTCATCTTCTTCCTCATCATCCTCATCTTCATCAGGCAGATCTGTCTCGATGTCAGACACGAGGGTGCTGGACATGTACCCCACTGGAGGGGCGGGGGCCTGAGGAGGATATGGCCCACCCTGCAAGTGCCTGAACAAAGTTTAAAACATCAGCATGTGCACACGTCCATAAACAAACACAGGTTACAATACATAGGTCTAACATATGTATTAGACATGCGTAAATATCTATATGTAATCTAACATATATATTAGAAATACAGAAATATCTATATGTAATCTTGAAAGGACAGAGACCTAAAAACGTGAAGCTGAAAGCCAAATTTACATTTCCAAAACATTTTTGAAACCACTGTTAAAATCTGACAAACATCTTGTAGATTGCAGCGTTTGGCTCAATAATGCTCCAAAAGCATATTTTTTTGGTTGCTCTGGCTACTTGCACACATCTCCACAACTGAGCCCAAGTGTAGGGCAGGAAAACCGGAGCTTTCTCCATAAGCAGACGATGTGTTATGGGTTTTCCTATTTATTTTCCAACCAGTGACTTGTTTCTTTCTTTGTAATGTCTCTGATATAAGACTAATTCTACTGTTTACCTCAATAACCAAAAATAAATGGTTTTGACCTTTCAATTTTAAAAAGACCCACATCGCAGAAAACAAAAATGTGATATGCAAAAATATTTCAAAATGTATCATCCACTACCCAGTCCATACACTCATATATGGTAACTACGCTATGGTTTGGAAGTCACTATTTCTGTGATGTTGGTGCTTTTGTAGAGTTCACTTCACAAAAACAAGACCATTTTTGATGTATGTTAACCTCTTAAATAGCCAGGGTCTGCTAGCGGGCCCAAAGTTTTACTACACACTTCTATAACCTAAGAATAGCTCAACTAGTTTGCATTGAGGTCCCTGTAGTTACATAAAAATAAGCCTTGGCATGTAATAATTCAGAGCTTTTAAAGATTTAATCTTGTTTTTCTCTGGTTTTCCTACAAAGTGAAGACAGGTGAGGTGGTTGGTTAGTGTAGTGGTTAACACCTCTGCCTTCTACGCTGTAGACTGCGGTTCAATCCCCCACCAGGGCAAGCACCCTACACTATACCAATAAGAATCCTTGGGCAAGACTCCTAACACCACCTTGGCCTCCCTGTGTAAATATAATCAAATTGTAAGTCGCTCTGGATAAGAGCGTCAGCCAAAATGCCGTAAATGTAAATGAAGACATGTGCGTCCTGTAAGTGCACAAAAACACAGTCATGCAGAATCACACATTTACATATTTGAGTAGGGGCTGAGACAGGATGTCAGTCGGAGACAAAAGGTGTCAAGCTACACAGTTAGATTAGAAAGGAACGTGTGTGGGGGCAGGAGGGATCTGTCAAGCCAAATTTGTAATTTCTGGAACATTCCTTGTTTCCGATAAATCAGGACAATCCGGCTAATTCCACATTGCAGCGTTTTGCATGCTAACACAATGACCCTCTAATTGCGAGCTGAAGAGGACACAATGGTGAGCTCCACAGGCATGCCTGCACTGGGGCTGTCACCTCCTAGACGGCAAGGTCTACTGACAGGCCCAGTGTGTGCACATGAGAATGTCTGTGGTAGTGTGTGTGTGTGCACATGCGTGAGTTGTGCCATTTCTTTGATGTGGTCTGTGCCAGGATTTGGATATAATTATGGGCTCTTCCCTGTTGTCAAAGACGCACTTGGAGCAACGTAGTCATTACTCCAGTAACATGACGTCTCCTTCTTGACAAGTGGAGCATATTCCCCGCGAGCAGCCACTGTAATGAACGCATGCCAGTTTCTCCTCATTCTGAGACACCGTGAAGCATGTGGCTCATTTGCTTTGCATGAAAGCCATAAAAAAAGAGATACTCCATGCACTTACTCCGAAACGCACCAGCGGACAAGTCTAAATAGGGGCTTAAGCATTAAATTCATCGCTTTGATTCTTCTCCAGGTCTGAACGGGGGAAGAAGAGGGTTTGGCAAAACAGCTGGAGGAGCATGATTACTGACAATCGCTGGAATGAATAATGCTGTGACTATGCATTTGCAAAGTGTTCCACTGTGAAGGAGTCATACATTTACAGGACATTTGTGTCAGTAACTGTCTGGTCCTTTTGGTGTGTGCATATTTCACTGTAAAGCACTATTCCACATTCAGGTTTTACACATTTTTTAACAAAACCCTGGATAACACTATAATTTGATGGTCCTCTATAACTTACGTATGAACACTCAACTTTTTCACAAACTATTTGATAAAATTCATTTTAACCTAACAGCATTAAGATTAAGGCTATGATTAAAACCAAGTTAGTGATGAGCTCTTTTCACACTCAGAGCCTGTTATCTTATTTGCATGCCTTTACTGTTAGAGATTTGAATTATTCAGCTTGCAGCCCAGTATTTTACTAGGATGTACAGGTTCACATTTGCCTTGACCCCTCAGCAACTGACATCCTCTGTATGAATGGCCAACAGCTCCTTCATGTACATTTTCTCATATGAAAACTGAAAACTTAACCAAAGGAGCCGTTTTTGTTGCTTCTCTCCAGCTTTATTCTACTCGTATCGCACAAAATAACATTGCTCTCCAAAAAAACAAAAACAAAAAACAAACCTGTATGTTTCTACATCATTTGAACAAAGCAGCTGTCCTTAACACTGTGTGGAATTTTCATTATGAATGGACTAATAGAAAAGCTCCAAAATCACTTGGAATAAACCCTCTTCACATTGACTTACATTAAAAGTAATGAACGTTTTTGACTATTTTGGACACGTTTTCCTTTGGACAGCAATGATAGGCTTCCTCAATGTTTTAAACTTACTAGAACTAAAAGACAGACTGCAGAAACAACAAAAGCCATTACTCAACATCGCTCAACTTTACCTGTAATGTATCAGCTTCTGTTCACTTCTGTTCAATTGCTATTCAATTAAAATTTACTGTAACTAAATTATAACAAGGTGAGCATCTATAAAACATCTTAATAAAGTGTCACCAAGCCCTGCTGTATTGATTGCCTGGCTTACCAGGCCTGCTTGGCCATGTCCAGCTGGTAGGCCCGTGTTAGCTCGTCCAGATGGGCCTGCAGCATGGGCTGCATCTCCTCTCTGGGTGACGGGGTCAGTGTGGCTGTGGACTGCTTGCCGAAGGACACAGCTGCGGGAGAGGAGGCCACACCCCTGATGGGTGGAGTTGGCACACGCTCCTCCTCTTCCTCCAGCTCATCCTCCAGGCCCTGATGCAGGTATGTTTGTACGGGCAGTGGAGGACCCCAGCCATCACTTTCGTAACTGAGCGAGAGAGAGAGAGAGAGAGACAGAGAGAGAGAGAGAGAGGAGTGACTGATCCACTTGTACCGGAACAACAGATAATAATATGCCGCTGCCACCAGTCAGTGTCACTGCAGTGCTGAGAATGGTACACCACCCAAATAATACCTCCTCTGTGCTGGTCCTATAGGGGTGCTGATCATTGAATAACAAGGTGAAAGTGGGCTAAGTTTAAAGTATGTGGAGAAACAGATGAACTGCAGTATACAATGGTAGAACATTCAAAAATAAGCGTAAAAGCGACTCAAAACTTGTATCTCCATATTGCGGACAACCTTCAGCTTGCTTGTTGAGTGCATAATTGAGTAAGTGAGCTACAACTCAAGCCTAAGAGGTGCTTCAATATCTAGGCTTAGTTATGAAATTAATTAATTTAGGCTTCTCAAGTTAGCACACTGCAAAGATCTGATGTCTTCATATTGCATTTGTCAGCTGAGAGCAAACAAGTCCATGCCGTTTAGAGCTTCTTTTTTTTCCCCCCTTCTCTCTCTTATTTGGGCTGTCCAAGCAGAGTGTCTGTGGCTTGGCTTTCCCAGCACTTGGCTTCTACACGCTGAAATAATACTCATCATAAAGCCAATGTTCATTAAAGAAATTTGTCAGTGCACAGCCCAGAGGACATAACAGTTTTAATCTGAAACCATTAAAGACAGTACTAAGATTTACAGTGCAGAAGAGTCCTCATTTGCCAGAGAGCCTATTAAGCTAGATGACTCTTCGAGATGGAAATTAATGGGGTTTAAAGGCAAGCACACCTCTCAAGCAAAAGACTTAATTTGTAATACCACCTTCTTGTTTTTTTCCTGGTAGTGCACAGACACCCTGTGCCCATAACACAACAGGACAGAATGCTGAGGCAAAAGCTGTTAAAGCTGGTGCTTGGATGTCAATTACTCACTGTTTGCCTAATATTCCTGTATGTATTAATAGTGTTGCCCTAAGCAAAAACCCTTTCAGTCAAGCTCCCAGTGAATTTCTGAGAAAAATATAGGCCATTATGTACAATAGAACATCCTGTGTATGCAAATAATAAATGCTCATGTAAAGACTCATACATATAATAAACCTGCAGGAAAAATACTAAATTGCACAGCATTTTTCTAGATATATGAATTTGCCCTTTCTGAATGAAGAAGTTAAAGATATGCTGGTCGTAGCTCAGCATTCTGACACACTTTACATAAAGGGGCCCTGACATAGCAGCAATCTGTCAACTCTGCTGCTCTTTACATGTCAACCCTTACTAGTCACAGTTATAACCAGCAGATACCAAAGCATGCTGTAATTTCATATTAATTGCTTGTCAAAGAAATTGTCAAATAGAAACTGAAATTGAAAGAAATTCTGTCAAAAGAGTGGATTCTGACAATTCAATCAAAACCACATTAATGTTTGTTACTATGAGAGGAGATGCTCTTATGATTTGCATTTAATGTAAAGTTAAAGTTATATGTGCATGAAATAAAAATGCAAAGGTAGCCATGTTCCAATGTAATTTGCCATGTAACCATGTAATTACTTACATATAAATAATTGACATGTTTTAAGTTGAATGTATAGTAGAAAGTAAAATTCTAAAATTGTAATAGTTAAACATCACTGTCATTGACAAAAAAAGACCAAAACGCTCTCGCAGTCTTACCCTCCTCCTTCGTGGTGCTCTGTGGGGTAGTGTTCCAGCTCTGTGCCTGGCAGAGGATGGATAGGAGGGGGTGGTAAGGGGACATTTGCCCAGTTGGAGCCATTGGCCTTAGTTGGCTTGGCCCCTGCTTTGGTCTTTTTCTTCTTTCCTCCTTTCCCACCTAAAACATAGTGGAGTTAACAATAAAAAAACAGATTAGTGGAACTGCATGGCTCTCCAATAAAGCAAAGCCTCCCAAGGCTAACTGAAAGTTTCAGGCACAGTTGAAAGTCAAATCGCTCAAATTTCATCATTTGTGCATTTGATAACCATGAAATATAATTTTTTTTCTCTCTCTGCTAGTTTATCTGCTGCACTTCAAGGTGCTGCTGCTGCCGCCACAATAGCACTCTCAAGGCCAAAGCATGAAAAGGAGGCTTCCGAGCGAGTGATTGGACTCAGAGGTTTCAAGGCTCTGCGGAGACGAGAGACAAATGGCTGGACGCCGTTCTCTCCTCCTCCTCTCCGTCAATACCTCCCATGAAACCAGGGTGAAATATGTCTGCCTTCAGCGCATCATCTCCATCTGCTGCTCTAATGGAAGTCTGTGGGAGCGTATTTCATTTTCCTTTCCTTCATAACATCAGCCAGCAAGAGACTGAGGGCCAGCGAGAAAGGGAAGGCGAATAAACTGAAGGGAGGAGACAGGAAAGCTAAACTAAGTTTATTTTACAACAGAATTTCATCATGTTATCTGAGCTCTGAAAGGCAGTGTAGAAAATCCATAATGACTACTGACTAATCACAAACTACAGTCCACCACCTTGGTTTAAAACACGAGCATCATATCAGAAAAATGCAAGCTACAAAGTGCTACCAAAGGGAGTACTGAGTTTGTAAATAAGCTGTAGTACGGATTTAGGAAAAAAAAGTCTTTTTAAATCGCCCATTCTATTGAAAACTGAATTTTCTTTGCTTTTCAAAGCAAAAAAAGGCTTGATAGAATTTAATCACTCATATAATGTAAACATACTCAAGCTTTAAATTATTCTATCCACTTCCCTGTCCATATCGCCCATATATGCAAACTAAACTGTGAAAACAGGATGTGTCTAATTAATTCTTTTCATGATGTCACAGAAGCTAAATATTTTGCATATATCCACCTATTCAGCTCACAGAAGTTTAGCAGTTATAGAGGTTCAGCACTCACTGCTTTTTAAACAAAGCATATTCAGAAAACAGCTCATTTACAAGTCTTAAAGGCACATCAGCAAAACCTGCCCATGTAGGTTTGGAAAATTGTAATCTAAAAATAAATTATGACAGTTTTTGGTACATAAACCCATAAAAGTGGACCTCAGGGAAAGAAAATGAAATACAGAAGGAAAAAAGAATTTGGGCCCTTTAATTACATGACAGGTACACTTTGAAATTAATTCTCATTTAATATTGTTCTGATCATGACAATATTATAGGACCTACATGAACACTCCATGACATGGCTCCCACAAGTCAGTCATCACAGCTGTTTCACTAGCCTACTGGACATCTGGTCTCTGAGAGCTGATGTATGTGCCTTTCCCTTAGGGCCGGCTGCAGAGGTGGCAGGATTCATTAGACTAAATTATTAACGCCGGCACTGGCACACTCCACATGACCAGTTAACTCCGCATGTTGCCAGATCCTCCTGTGGCTCTAGCCAGGCGTAAAATAGCTCACGCTGACGTAGCCAGATACCCGGCCAAATGCAAAGTGGAGGGAAAAAAAAATCCCTCACTGGCAGCACAGCCACTGTATGGAAGCCTATCTGTCATCTTCTGTGTCTTCCTGCCAATGGCCTATAATTGCCCCTGCTGCCTAAAAATGTTCGGTTTGGGGCGATGCTACACCCTGCGGTCTGCACCATTGTGTCATCAAATAGGATGCCAGCACATTGACATGGCTATAAATTAACTCCAAAAGTCTTCAAAGAGCCAGTTTTGTTCCAAATTCATTCCAATGTTCAAAGGCTTTTCTGAGCCTTGCAATGAAAAGAAAATCTGCTTCATTGCTCCAACTAAAGCGAGGCAAGCGAGAGAGAGAGTGGGAGGGGGGAAGAGAGGCAGAGATGAGGGGTGGAGACAAAAAGAGGGGTGAAGAGAAAGAAGGCAAGAGAGAGAAAGGGGTAGTGAGAGAAATAGAGGGATACAGAGGATCAGAGCCAGTGAAATAGTGAAATAGAGGTAGAGGGAGGGGGCTAGAGAGAGAGGAAGAAGAACGGGAGATAGAAGGGAGGAGGATAGAGAAACAGTGACAGACAAGAAGTGTAAAAAAAGAGATGGGTAGAGAGAAAGAAAGAGAGTGAAGGGAGGGTTGGAGAGTTAAAGAAAGGGTAGAGAGAAATGGTGAAAGATGGAGAAAAAAGAGCAAGAGAGTGAAATAGACTGAAGGGCAGAGAGAGAAATAAGTGGATGGAGAGAGTGAAAGAGAGGTGGAGAAAGATGGAAGGAACGTGAGATGGAGAGAGACAGAAAAGAGACAGAGGAGTAGAGAACATCAGAAGGAGGGAAGTGGAGTAGAGAGAGAGAGAGAGAGAGAGAGGCATGTATGGTTCAGATCTAGATTTGTCATGCGGCCTGTGATGTTTATGACACTGCGGGTTGTGTGGCTGTTAGAGCAGCGCTGTTGTCAGAGGCTCTTGTGGCCGTCAGGGCACTATTGTTCCACAGGCATTAGGGCTGGGTCGGAGGGATAGAGGTGTCAAACGAAGATGAATAAAGCACGCGAGTAATAAAAAAATAACAACAGGCCGGGGGCTGGAAGTGGAAGTGGGGGAAGTAATTGGGTTTCCTAATCGTTCCTCTGGGCGACACTTCAGCTTTGACCAATAAGCGGAGAGATGGCATGATCGCTCAATCACTCCCTCACTTCCTCTCTCTCTCTCTATCTGCTGAAGAGAGGGCATCAATATTGTAAATGGTGCTCCGCTGAGGAGCTCGGACTGTCCCTGAAATTACAGCTGTCTGAAGAGGAAGAGGAAGATGATGCTGGCTGAGAGCGAATGGGCCAAACTGTTACTACGCCAGGATGCTCTTCAGAGTCAAGGCCAAAGCCGTGTAGAAAGACAATCATGCTACTAAAGTCAAGAGCTAAAGCCAAAGTCTTTGGTCACATGAGAAAATGATATTTTCTCATTTCTCACACTGGGGACATATTTTAAGGAAAAGCAGAAGAAACCATTGTCAAAATCTGGCCAATGAGGATGTTGAATTTAGGCTCCCAGAAATGTACCGTTAAAATCCCAAACCCCACACTGCTCGATTGTGTTTTTGAAGCAGAGCATCCAGTTATAAAATACACTTTGCAATCTGAATTTGAAGCTAAGAAGGTGCTCTTTCTTTATTTGTACAATGTTTTGGCTACCAATGACAAAATATTTAGTCATCACTATCATGGAATCCTTTAATGTTTCTTTGGATTTATTCCATTATTGTATAGTGGTTTTACAAGCAATAACACACTCACTGACCTTACTCTTTTAAACTAGCCCTGACAGAATGGCAGCTTTGCTTGGTGTGACTGGGAGTGGAACGTGAAGCTGGGTTTTACTAGCTGAGCTGAAGTGAGTGAAGACACTCAGGAGAACATATGTAAAAGGCAGTGGCCTACTTGAGACATTTCAGGGAACATATGACTCCTCAATGTTGAACCAGAATCATTCTTTCCATAAAAAATAGGTAAAATTTCATGCATTTTAAAGGAGGTCTTGAGTCTCAACACATGCGTACACACAGAACAGTAGCATATGCCGTCTATCCCTCTGCTCTATTCTAATGAGCTCCCCTCTGTTCCCTACTGAGGATTGTTCTGCATCCATCAGTCTTCACCTCCCCTATGTTCTTTCTTTTTCTTGCCTATTTCTGACACTTTCATTTATTCCACCTTTTCTGCTTCTCTCAGACGGCCGTGACTCACTCTTTCAACTCCATGCCCCACTTACTGACAATTTTCTGCTTTCAGGCAAAGTACATTTGTGGAGATTTATTCCATTTCTGTATTTCCTCTGAGCAACAAAAGCTTCATTATAAATGCCATATTGCTCACAAACACTAAAACCTCATATTATTATGCAAAAGATTATGTAAGCTGTTCAAATAGGAGTTCAAAAACGTACAAAAACTAAATCTTAAAGGAATGTTCAAGAATTTTTCAATCTAATCTCTATCTCCCGCATTTGCAGCATACAGTCGATTACCACCAATGATAGTTTACAACAACAAAGAGTGCTGATATATTTATAATAGAAGCTAATGGGCAGATGCTTCATCACTTGGCCATTTGCTTCTGTTGTAACTGTGCTACAAGTCAACAAGTTTTCAGTTCTTTTCTAAGTGCAAGGGATTAACTGTAAAGTAGTCAAATGTAAATTACAGATGACAGAAATTAGACTGAAAAACGCTGGCGCTTTCCTATAATGCTCATGTGCATATACTTACACGTCTTTATTGTGATGGCTCAGCTATATGACAGGGCTTTAAAAGGTCAAATGAGGTTGAATGCAGTACCCTCTTAACATACTTAGCAAAGATGATATGAAGGGGATTTGCACTTTTGAAACACTGGTCATTATGACTACAGCAGAAAGCAGAATTTTCTGCCTGAGAGCTATAACCTACTGCTGACATCACTTACTGTGCTGCCTTATCGAAATTTTGTCTACTGGCACAACGTAGCTCCAATTAAAATTCTGCTCAGTAGGAGTTTGTTCGACCGCATATCTTCTAATTATTTGAGATAGCAAGGTAAAATATCCTGGGGCGTACAAATTGAGCGCACATGTTAGCTTGGGAAACAATCAAGATCAACTTGCCCTATGGCCTCGCTCTTTGTAAATGCAAATGCATGCCTTCTTTATCCTTTCCATCTTGTTGTTTTCAACCCCAAAGCACACTCTCTCTCTCATTCCCCAAGCTGAGTGAAACATGAGGAGATTTTCTGCTCATGCTTCCACACTAAATGGACTAAATTGGTTCTCCTGAGGCACAAATACTTGTTTCAATTTTGCTGCTTGTAACAGAATACAATACAATATTTTGCAATTCCTACTTTCAGATATCTTTTCTCTAGGACATACTACTAATAACAACACAGAATGATTCATGCCATTTTTATATTCAGAGGATAGTTATTCCTGAGTTGCTGTGTATGTTGTATGTATCTAAACTTGTCTGGTGAAATTCCACTCATTTGACTGAGTTAACCATAAATCAGCCAAAACTCCAAAACAAAACACATTTACAGACTTACTCTAAACGTAACTGATCAGAAAAGACATGTTTGGTGTATGAAGTTCGCTTCTATAGGTTTGCACTGGAGCTACAAAGGCTAATGTAGATAACAAGTAACAAGGTTATTATACAGTTGTTTGCAAAACTTCACACTCCCAGTCAAATTACACATTTGTTGATTTTCTAAGTGAAAAGCAGCTAACACACTCTTTACAGAGAACTAACTTTAGCATGGAATTAAAAGCAAATGTTACTCTACAATTTCTGTTTATTCGCCAAGTTTAACATATTTGGAAAGAAGTGAACATAGCATTTAAAAAGTGCCACACCTTTGGCACATTCACCATTTTGTGTTCATTTTTTTCTAAACATGTTAAACTCAGCAAATAAACAGTAATTATACATTAACGTGCGAAGAAGTGTGTTCTCTGTAGAGGACGCGTTAAATTGTTTTCACAAAGAAACTCAACAAAACATGTATTTTGACCAAGGGTGCACAAACATTTGCTTACAATTGTAGTTTAGAAATTTTCATTGGTTTTAATTTTAATTTTTTTGCTTTTTTTTTTATTTCACTTCAGTTTCAGTTAGGTGTAAGGATGCATTAAAGGCTTTGTTTAGGTTTTTTTTTGTTTTTTTAAATCTCCTGTATTTGGTTTCTTATGGCTAGGACACACGCTTTCCTCAGAGTTACTCTATATGTACAAAAGTATTGGGACACCTACACATTACACCTACAGGAGCTTATGGGCACTAACTGGAGTTGGTTCCCCTTTGCAGCTATAACAGCTTCCACTCTTCTGGGTAGGTTTCTACAGGATTTTGGAGTGTGTCTGTGGGAATTTTTGCCCATTTATCCAAAAGAGCATTTGTGAGGTCAGACATTGATATGGACCTGGCTCGCAATCTTCATTCTAATTCATCCCAAAGGTGTTTGATGGGGTTGAGGTCAGGGCACTGTGAGGGTCAGCCAAGTTCTTCCACACCAAACTCACCAAGCCATGTCTTTATGGACCTTGCTTTGTGACTGGGGCTCAGTCATGCCGGAACAGAAAAGGTTCTTCCCCAAACTGTTCCTAGTTAGAAGCGCACAATTGTCCACAATGTCTTGGTCTGCTGAAGTGTTATTTCTCTTCACTGGAACTAAGGGGGGGCGAGGTCAACCCCTGAAAACAACCACATAGCATTATCCCTCCTCCACCAATAACTTTACAGTTGGCACAACGCAGTCAGGCAGGTAAGGTTCTCTTGGCATTCACCAAACCCAGACTCGTCCATCAGATGACAGATAGTGAAGCGAGATTCATCACTCCACAGAATACGTTTCCACTGCTCCAGAGCCCAGTGGTGGTCTGCTTGACACACACATAGCTCTGGTACAAAACCAAAGAATAAACTTCAGGCACTAAACATGTCTTAGCTGACTGATTACATTTGGAGTGAAGAGAAAATTGTGTAAATTAAAATTTTCACTGCACTCTTCCTTTAAGTCTGTCTTGGATTCAAGTTTTGTCAGTGTTGCCTTTAAATAAATAGATAAATGCAGTTCTTTGTTAGGTGTGGTTGGAATATGTTTGTCCTAAATCCACTTTTGAGTCCTCACTGGAGTGTCTCAGGATGAGACAGACACTGAGATCCTACCACATTCACCCCGATTCTATCGACTGTCTCTGCCTCTGATAATAGAACAGGCTAATATCAGCTACTGCCTTCGATTACAGCGCAGTTAAAGGCCCAGCTTGTGATTTGAGTGAAAGCAGCAGAGCGAGAGGGAGGGAGAGAGATCGAGTAAGGAAGATGGAGAGAGGAGGATGAGGGGCCGCCTTTGCGTCCTATAAATGACATTGTAATACTCGGTACATGAGTTTTACTGAAGACAGTAACCATTAGAGGAAGAGGGGAGGATTGGATAGTCAATTCAACTCAAGTGAATGTGTGTGTGTGTGTGTATGTGTGTGTACATGTACATCATGCTAGTTGATGTATACTGGATGAATTATGAAACCATCATTTCAGTTCCAAATGATGTCTTTACAAGACAATACTTGACAGCAGAACTGCGAGATTTCCACAGATACAACTAAGGCTCAGTGTAAAGGTTAAAGCAGTTTTTGCGGAATAATCTCTACCCCACTTGACTCCATGTGCAGTGAGCAAAGTGGTGGACAGAAGTGAAAGCATCAGTGGTGCAAGCAGAGGGCAGTGTTAATACAAACTTCCTTTAGGGCTGAGCTCACTTGCAATAGAGTTAATCCAGCTCACATGCAGGTGGTTAATCAATCAGTAAACTGTGCAATGAATCAATGGATCAAAGAGCCATTATTAAATCAATCATACAAATTATAACAGTACCTCTCTGGTTCTTGTGTTAACAACTTTGGCAACTTCTTTCCAATTGTTTTTCCAAGAGTTTCATCAACTGATCTTTGCATGCTCCAACCTCAGACCAATTCTTTCATAGGAACTGCTGCTAGGTTGAACAAGCTTTACATTACATTACCCCTAGCAACCTACAAGCAATCTACAATTCAAACTCTGTGTAATGTTTTTAGTTAAAAATGCTATGATAGAAAGCACAATTATAGCCCCCTTATTCAAATGATGAAAACTAGAAACTGTGTTCAATTTTGGGAAACTGTGAAGGCTAATTTGCCCTCTGATATAACTATAACCAAAGGCTGTGCTTTTAAAATAGAGAAAAAACATTCTTTGGCTTCAAATTTGACCAAATAAGAGAAATTGAATTAAAAATTAACTGCACAAAACACAACTTACAGCAATTATTAAATAAGTGTCCTAATGGTAAAATTAGGCAGGTTGGAAACAACAATGATCAGATTGCCACTATCCTAACATTAGCTGTATTACATGGCAAAAAAAAGCCTTAACATCATGCCATTTTAAACCCAAACAGAGTAAATATCATTTGGATGTAATAACACACCAACAATAAGTTGGACCAGATTAATAAACATTCTGTAAAGCTTGTATAACCTCACAATAGTAGAATATATATGTGGGCAGAGCATGGATAAGTCAATCAAGTTCTGCTGCAACTGAGAAGTAAATACATACCTTGGAGATCCGCCTCCGAAATATCAAAATACTAATGCTCTGAGAGCCAATACATGTCTATGACTGGAAGTCTTCCACATCCATGCTGAAACACACAGTATACATGCAAAAGGCAATAAACTCTGTCCACTTAAAGGGAACTCTCACAGTAAGAACATACTGCAAGACATTTGGGTGGACCTGCTGTTCAGGAAAAGCCAGTGTTGGGGTAAGAAGCTGGTAGAGCTCGAGGGGGGTGGTTGGGAGAGGGGGTGACTACAGCCCCTGAGCCAGTGGGATACCAACCTGACAGACTGCCGCTCCGCTCTGAGCTGTTGTGTGAACTGGTGGTGCTGAAATCCTGTGATTGGTTGTGGGGCATTCTATTAGACAATCCATCAGCCAATCGGTAGTCAGGAATGAAAAGGAGTGCTAGTGGGGTCGAAGGGCAAAAATAGTGGCATCAGGTGAAAGGCAAGACTAGCACAAGCGCATGCAGAAACGTGCGGTTAGAGCGACAGGCCAGTGCTACACACACACACACACACACACACACACACACACACATTCAGCTCTTTAGCCTTCAGCATTTACTAATTTACCTTTAATAAATAACAATTACCTTATTTCTAAATTACATTAAGATTTTTTCCCTTTGACTCTATTCAGTGACATATCTTATGTAGTCATAGATAACTGTATTCAAAGTGTTTGCAGACGAGTTCTATTAACTGCTCAATTATATTAATTAGCAAAACATTTATACACCCAGTATACATTAATGTAATGGCTTTATGTACATCTAATATTGAAATGAAACAAGGCTTTTAATTAAATTGCAATTCAAAGACCTCTGTAGAACAGAGAGATATGTATAAAACAGCGTAGCAAGACATTGTCTTTTTATCCATATTAGGTATGAATAAAGTACTTCATACATTTATTAAAAAAAAACATCCACGGTCAGATCCTGACTTTGACATGTATTACTGCATTTTACAAGTGCAGATGCTGTGCAGAATGCATCTTGATGCTACCATATCTGAAATGAATGCTTAGTTCAATAAGGTTGTACGTGGGTGAACAGGGGTGAAAAATGCTTAAGAAATTGTAGTTTGCACTATTTTGGAATATTTGATTTTTAATTGAATGAGAATTCTTTTTTAAAATAATTGTTTTAATCATGTTTTTAAAGTTTATTGTTTTCGAATTTTTGTACTGTCCTTTAATTTTAACTGGTTTTCATGTTATAATTTCTAAAGCACTTTGAATGACAGCAGTGTAAAGTTAAATAAACCTTCCTTACCTTGCCTTTATATACAGGAGTATGTTTAAAAACGAATACTTTTTGACTATGACTCAAGTATATTTTTAGCTTTTAAGTACTTGTTCCAGCTCTGGTGGCTAATGACTTAAACTGTGCATAGGCAGCCTACTGTGTGCTTTAATCTGGGGTTTATTAGGTTCAGTTTAGTAGTGGAGTGAAGAGAAAATGGAGTAAATGAACAAACTTATTATACATAAATGCAAGACTTTGGGGAGCAGTAGCACAGATTGAGAGTTCATATTTCTGGTGCATCAATATACATTTTGCATTGCATCACATGCACAGCTGTATCCACAAGTTTAAGTGCCCCAGGTCAAATTACTTTTTTTTTTTTTCCTAAGCCAAAATAAGTTACACATCCTCTACAGAGAGCACAAGCTTAATGTACACTTACTGTTTATTTGCTGAATTTGATATACTGGGAAAAATAAAAAATAAAATGTTTTATTTAAAATGCAAACGTTATGGTAAAGTTAACATTTTATTTTTTCAACTATGTTAAACTGAGCAAATAAACCAAAATTTTGCACCAAATTGTGCAGAACAAAATGCCATATTTAGGTGTGTTAGCTGTAGAGAACCTTATTTTCACTTTGAAAACCAACAAAACATGTAATATGATCAGGGAGTTTAAATACAGTTTTGCTTGCGACTGCATGCCACACTTATCCTCGCAGTTTAAAACAGCATTTCGTGGCTAGCAAATATTCAGTTTCCTTAAAATACATATTTCCTCCCCTCTACATCTGTTACCACTATCAAGTGAGGGCCAAATTAGCATAAAAACAAAAGCTAAACTTTAAATTGAAGTTGTCTCCAGAGAGGATAAAATGGCCTCATTTCCAAAGACTGGTTAGATTACATTGAAACACAGATAATAAAGACTGTCACAGCGCAGTGTCTCTCACACTCACACTCACACACACACTCACACTCACACACACACACTCCTCAACACAAAACCGAACAAACAAAAACAAAGACACTATTTATTACACAATTATGACACAAAAATAAATGAACACTATAAATGAACCCCCTGTCCTCCACTCACTGTTGTTGCAGGAGTTTTTGTCAGGCAGAGAGTAGCCCAGACTGGCCATCTCCTGCTTGGCCTGCAATGAAGTCTTCCACTGGGCGTCAGGCAGGTCCACAGCCAGCTCATGGATGCTGCTGGAGTGGAGGATCTGTGTCGTGGCATATGGCGTGGCCTGTGAGGCCGGGCTGGGGCTGCTGAAGCCCGCTTTTGTGGTGAAGTCGATGCTGCTGTAGATGGCTCCATCAGACAGCATGGTGCCTGTTTTGTCAGGCTGAGCAGTGGGCATCACATCTGCAGGAGAGAAAGAGGAAGAAAGGGATGAAACGAGAGACAGAAAGAAGTAGTTGCTTGTATAACAAGTAGTGGGGGCTCTTATGCCTTTGAATCATTTAATATTTTCTCTGTTACACATTTTGACAGTGTTCTACAGAGCCTGAGTCATAATATTGGCCAATACAATTTTATAGAGTCAAAGTCGTGGGCTGGACGTTAGGGATCTGGCCCTGTGACCGGAAGGTTGCCGGTTCGATCCCCAAGGCCGACAGTCCATGACTGAGGTGTCCTTGAGCAAGACACCTAACCCCAACTGCTCCCCGGGCACCGTGAATAGGGCTGCCCACCGCTCCGGGCAAGTGTGTGCTCACTGCCCCCTAGTGTGTGTGTTCACTAGTGTGTATGTGGTGTTCACTTCACGGATGGGTTAAATGCGGAGGTGGAATTTCCCCGGTTGTGGGATCAAAAAAAGTATCACTTAAAACTAAACAGACTCCAAAAGTTTTGGTTAAACAGTGTTTAACAGGCTGATATGATTGTCAAAATAATCAAAAATTACCACACTGTATACTGTAAAATGCTAAACTTAGATAAACAGCATAACATACAGCATAGCTTAAACAAACAAATAAACCAACATAAAATAGGTCACTTATAAATTACAACTTAATAACTTACAAGCTTAAAAATACAGAATGAACTCCCATAATGCTGAACTCTTAATTCAGCAAATTGATCAAGTCTTTTCTAGAAAAAAAAGCATCACATTCCTGAATACTTTTTTATTTTTTTTATTTTAAAATAACATTTGGGGTGGTGGGGGAGGTTCACATAGGATGTGTTTTTTGAGGACCAAGGTGCCTTTTTTCGATTTGCTCATTGTTTTTGTGTGTTGGGTGCTTCACATTTCAGGTGCCCTGCATGGCTGTGTTCTCTGGGACCCTCTAGCTGAAAAATTTAGCTTGAAGCGGTCAAGTACCCCTAGTTTCTCTGTGATGACTAATCAGATCAAAGGTACGGGTAGGTTTTCTGTTACAGTTGCAGTGGAGAAGGGATTAATGACTGAAATTATTCATGGATCAAAATCATCACAAACAAATGCAGCACCATATTTGCTAGTTAACAGCAATACTTAAACTTTCTGTCTTTTCATGTTGAAACAATAGATTGCTGGGGTCTTATCAGTGCAGTGCTTCACATTTCAGCAAAGTGTTTGATTGTTTCATTATGCTATCCTTAATTATCAAGCAAGGAGTTTGGCTACTTTTAGCTAGCCAGTTAGCTATTGCTAGCTGTTGCTTAGCAAAAGGGAGAGGTGCCTACAAATAACACAAAAAATTGTGTGTTTCCCTTACAAAAAATGTGGTTTAAAGCAGTAATTTATAATATTACTACATAAATGTCTCAAATTGTAGTTGATTCAACACTCTCAATACACTTTACTGACTATGATACAATAAATGTAATTAGAGTTATTGACCTGAGGCGTGTGGTTTACTCAGACTGAATGAGCTTTCTGCTGTTCGGTGGTTCGTTTGCTTTGCCAATGTTTAATTAATGGACAGTAGAAGAAACAGTGGTAAATCTGCAGAACCTTAATTGTTTTGAGCGAAAAATATGTCAGTCAGGCCCAACTCTCTGACCACCATGCTGTCCTGTATATCCTCTATTTCTATTACTAATGTTTCTTTTCCAACATGCTACTTTACTCTCTCTCTTTTCCTTTTCTAAAAGAGGATGAACGCTGCCACTTTGCATGTGCATGCGTGTGAGTGTGCGCGTCTGCAGGCCCACTCAAGGGGAGATGATGTACAGTCATGGCGGAAGTGCCTGCATCTGTGCCGCTCAAGCTGTGCCTGTCCTTCATGACTCGCTGCCCACCCAGGGACCAGCTTTTTCTTTTCTCCCTCTCTCTGAGCTATGGTGGAGGACAGTGGGTCAGAACGCTCTCCATTACTCTCTGGATGACAACACATGCAGGGTGGATGGATGGCACTGTCTAAACACTGTGATGTATAAATGTGTATTCAGACATAAGCATGCCATATGCATACAGGTATACATCTTGCTACTCAGAAAAGCGAGAGAGAACATGAGTCATTCTGTGGGTAGCAAGTGAGAATACAATAGACTACTGCAGTATATACCGGAGTGTCTTATGGATGAGCTGGATTTCACTGCAGGGCCTTTTTTACAGCTTTTTAAGCTCCAGTCACAGCTGCAGTGTCATTTAAACATGCTTAGCCCTTTAATGTGTTCATGTTTTCTAGGTGTACCTTTGTATGTATCTAACTCAAACTGAATTACACACTGCCAACATAGTCGAAAATGGTCTAACTCAATGATTTCATTGTTTAATACTTCATATGCTGCTTTACTGTTCACTCGTACTTTCATAATCATTTTTACCTCATTAAAACTTTCACAATGTCTGTTTATGGTTCTGTCTCTCTGTTGCTTCTTCTCGCTCATGTGTCTTGTCTGTTGTCCATTGTTGGCTGGTGTCTTTTGGTTTTTACGTAATTCCTGTTGTTGGTTCTATTACTGCTGTCTTTGTTAATAAGACTGTACAAAATAAATCAAAATATATAATATTTTCATTTTTTGTTGGTCATTATCTGAAAAAAATGAATGTGGTACAGAGGGAGGGGGGGATGAACTACTAGTTTGAGGTATGTATTTGAAGATTAACTCATGTTGAATTAGTCTTTTTATATTTATTTGTTCTTAGTTTATCAGGCTGTTTATTTGTGAACAGAGGGCAGCGAGAATCACCTCCACGGCTGCTGAAGTTGCTGAGGTCATTGGGTCCTGAAGAGCCGCTGTTGACGGGCATACTAGTGGCTGGCCAGGAGTCAGCCAGCCAAGGATACCCTGCATCACCAGCATTCAGCAGACCAGGACGGCTGACAGAGAGACAGAGAGAGAGAGAGAGAGAGAGAGAGAGAGAGAGAGAGAGAGAGAGAGAGAGAGAGAGAGAGAGAGAGAGAGAGAGAGATGCTGTTATATTTCAATTACACATAAATACAAAATGTGTGTTTTTAACACAGAACATCTAATATTGAATACATTTATATATATACATTTATAATACCTTTAGATATATTAGGCATATTCATGGCTTACTTTGCTTCAGCACTCAGCTTCATGTTCATTAGAGTGTTCTCTTGGTATAAAGAGCAGGTTCTACCTAAATAATTTCGTTTTCTTTTCCATTTGTTAAAGGCACAGTCTGCAGTTCTTTTGGGCCAAAGATGGTTAAAACACCTCAATGGTTTGAGTGCTGATGAGCACTGACATCACAACAAGAGGATACAATGTGAGGTGAGGACGTTATTCTCTAGGTATGGCTTTTATCAGCTCCTCCTTCGGTTTTACAGTTGTTGTAAAGGAATATGGCCAGATCTACAACAACTATGCAATATGTTAAGTTATAGCAAAGTGAGAATATTACCATTGCTGGAATAAAGCTTTGAAAACTTTACAGGAAAAGGAAAATACATTCTTAATTTGTAATGCAAGATTGCATACGAGTACATACGCTTTTTTCCAAGGTAATTTTGGACTATTTCGATTGGTCTGTTTATCAAGAAATTACACAAGGCAAAGGGTAACTGGATGTGCACAGGCAGCAGGTAGGTGGTGCCTGAACCGCGTGAGCCAGAGACAGCCAAGAGTGGTGACAGGAAGGCAGTGCTTGAGCCCCGTGAGACAATGACAGCTGTGAGTGGTGAAGGGAAGGCGGCGCTTGAACCAACTGAGCCAATGACAGCTGTGAGTGACAGCAAGAGGAGGAGTTCACTTGCGAGAGAGATCAGGAAGACAATGACAGACAAGAAAGACATGAGGACAGCTCACAGGCTTTAGGCACTGCCTTCCTGCCACCTATGTCCCCATGGGTTTGGGCACCTGGCACACTGAACTTTTAAAACTATGCGAAAACCCCCCCAAAAAAACAACCAAAATAAAGGTACAAAGCTTCTGTGTGACCATAGTCATAGTAATTTATGAAAAACATTTATACAAACTGGCTGTCCCCAAAACATTTGACAAGCATAAGCGTTTAATACACCTTTAATGAACTACACGCTGACAGACATGGGGAAGTCATGAAAGTAACCTGTTCGCTCAGGGAGATGAGGCTGTGAGGGAAGAAAGCTAATCACTCAGTGGGCACTGACTGTGTTTTAAATATGAAAATATGGTGACAGCGTCACACAAAATAGAGGAATAATGAATCAATGAGATGACAGAAGTCTACAGGGAGTCCAAATAAAGACATGAAGGAGAACATATGGCTGTGAGTGCGTGTGTGCGTGCATGTGATAAGCGAGTTATTAAGCTTAAAACACTAATGAGAGCTATCTGTGTTCTGCATTCCTGATGATGGAATATGTGTGCGCGCGCATGTGTGTGTGTGTACTGTTCATGTCTTTTTTCAGAGCCCCCCTCACTTCTTCCTTTTTGCCATTTGAGCCAATGAACATGTTGGCAGTAACTTCAGACAAAGTAAAAGTACACTAAGAGCAACAGTATATACTGTTGGTTCTAATAGGTTCTGAGCAGGTGAAGCATGTTTTTCTGGGTGTAGAGTAATTTGTAATTTTTCAAAAACTAATGTTTTAAAACTGAACAACAAAATAAAAATCCTGAAGACGAGTGCAAATTCAGCTGTTCATCTGTTGAAGTATCTAATAATGCTGATATGAAACTGATGGATACAGATCTTTATGAAGAAAAGAGATTTTCAACCTCACCTTAAGAGAAAAGCTTGGATTTTCATTCAGAAACAGCTTGATAAATTACATTTTGTTCACAAAGATTTAATTTCAAAGCAGCTTGAGCTGAACAATTTCTACTGGCTAGTTGCTCTGTATTCACATTTTGATCCAAGCTCCCCCCACATGATGCCACCAGCTCTAGGAAGGTGCAGGCTAACACAGGCTTCCTCTGAGACCTGTGAAGCGCCGCCGCATCTTTTCAACTGCTGCTGACGCAACGTCATTGGACAGCTGAACATGCTCGGACGAAAGCGTCAACTGCCAGATCTGTTACGTCAGCTAACAGGCGCCTAACTGAGTAGCATCGCAATGTGTGAAGGGAGGGTGCATCCTACCCACTCATAGAGCAAGGCCAATTGTGCTGTCTTGGACTCCTGGCCACGAACAGCTGTAGCATCACCAGGGATCAAACTCGCAATCTCCAGATGATAGAGCCAGCATTCAGACAGCTACTCGCTACTCAGGAGCCCCATAATGGATTACATGTTTGAGTAGCTACTCCAATACTGATGAACATTAGAACTGGAATGGTCTTCGGTTTTGCACACACACACAGAGCAAATAGTGGTTCTGTATCTCAGGGGTGCTCCCTAAATATCACTGTTTGCACCATTGCTCTCCACCCTACACTAGTTTCTCACCATTATATCCTACACAGAAAGAAAATGTGTGTGCGTGTGTGTAGGGGGTTCATTTAACAGGTGTTGTGCCTCTCCCCAGCGGTGTATGTTTTATAAAGGCCATCATTAAGGCTTTAACCTGTCATGGGTGAATGCTGGGGAGCCATTAGGGCCACTTTACTGTACGCTCACGTCCTCAGAACTTGTTACCATGGGGAACACACACACACACACTCTCACACACAAACTGACTCAACCTGTCTGAATTTCCTCCTTTAATTTCTGTCCTGATCTGAATGACATTAATGTAAAAATGGCTGACAAAACAGAGAGAATAAGTAGGAATAGAAAGACAGAGATAAAGGGAGCCCAGACAAAGAGAAAGAAAGGTGAGGGGTGAAGAGAAGAAGGGAGAGAGAGATAGAGAAGGGTAGAGATAGAGAGAGAAGTAGAGAGACAGAAATAAAGGGACAGAACGGATTAGAGAGAAAGAGATGCGGGGCAGAGATAAATAAAGGAACAAAGAGGGAAGCACGGAGAAGTGGGGGCTGTTCAAAGTCTTTGCTATGATTTTTTCCTCAAACTTTTATAAACGAGTATGCTGTTCACAAGAACATCCAAGTAAACATTCAGACAATCAATTAATATTTACAAATATTATATCATATCTAATAAATCAGTGCTATGTACTGTTTTTGCTTAGCCTAAACATTTCCAAACCTCTCCACTAGGCGCCTCATTTGTTGTTGCATGTAGTTACTGTCCAGCGAGCTCAGTAAGTTAAACTGCAGTAAGTTTACTCATTTATTTATTAATGGTCGCAATTGCTAGTGTTCAGCTAGAAAAAACAAAGCCAAACATATTTTCTTCTAAAAACTCACATCATATCAAAACAAGTTAATTGTATTACACAGCAAAACAAGTCTGTCATTACTTATGTTTATGTAATGTTGTGATGTTTATTCTTACAAGCAGTAATGCACTTACCTGCCCAGAAAACCATGTAAAATATTTTTTAAGTAACACTTAACTTAAACCCTCCTACATAACATTGACATAACCATGTCATGGCTGAGGTCATATGCTGTTCAGTGATGAGTCATGTTCCCATTACTATTAATTGTTATGACAGATGACAATGTTTGATGTCATGAGAGCTTATGTCACATGACATCAAAAACCGGTCATGTCATAATACTTCATAACGTTGTATGAAACCTGCCATGCCAAGCTTATGTCAATGTTATGTAGCAGGGTTCAAGCAAAGTGTCACCTAGTTTTCTTCACTAGTCTCAGACGTCTGCTGTACAAAAAGACTCGTAACTCTCTCTCTCTCTCTCTCTCTCTCTCTCTCTCTCTCTCTCTCGTATTGTCTCTCGTCCTACCCTGCAGTGTCCTGTCCCCTCAGGGCCTGCGGGACTATGCGAGTCTGTAGTACTGAGGCTCTATGTGCAGGTAATGGCCGTTTGGCTGCCAGGCTTCTCTCTGAGCCACAAGTTTTAATGAGGCGTCCGGGCCATGGAGGCGGGGGTCCTGACAGGCAAAGAGCCCCCCACAAGCAGACGAATGCCAAAACAGGCCCTCAGGGAGACAAGTCATTCAAACTGATGGCTACACATCAGACACATTGACTTTTTTACAGGCTAATACATCCACCCCCCTCCAACCCCCATCTATTCTTTTTCTCTTTATATCTGAAAAACAATCTCCTGCTCCATCACAATCCCACCATTACCAGCCCCTCCATCACCAGTCCCACCATCACTAGCCACAACATAGGACTCATATTAACATTTAAAGCTGTACTGGATTGTGCATTAATGCTATTAACCTTATACAGCTCTCTGTTTCATTTCTCTTCTATCTCTCCATCTCCTCCTCTTTCTCATTTCTCTCACTCTACCTCTGATCACTTCTGTCCTTTTTTCTCTTTCTCCCTTTTGTCTCTATATCACTCTCTGCCTCACTCTTTGCTTTTTTCATCTCATTTTCTTTCTTCTCTATCTTCTTTTATCTCCCCCTCTTTTCTTCTTGACTCTCTCCTTTCATTTCTCATTCCATCTCTGATCACTTCCTCTTCTTTCTCTTTCTCAATTTTTTTTTCATTCACTCCCTCACTCCTGTATACTGTCTGCTCTCGCTCCATCTACCTGTTTCTGTTTTTCTTTTGTTCAGCTGTCAGTATGTCACTCGCTGTCATTCACTCTTTCTTTTGTGTGCTGCGCTTCTGTCCTCACTGTCTTCACAGAATTCAAAGTCTCTTCATTTTCACTCTTTCTCATCTTCATTCATTTCTCTTTATTCAGTGTCTTTGTCTCATTCTCTTATTGTTTTGAACTGTATTATTAACCCTTAGGAGTCACAGTTATCACCGCCAGTAACAAAAGCAAGCTGCAATATTATATTAATTATTTCTCACTCGTAGCTCATCAAGACAAGGAAAAAAAAATCCAATCCTTTTAAATCATCACTAGTTTGTGCTTCTAAGGAGAAGAGGAGACATGTTTCTTATCTGAATTTGACGAAAAAGGTTGTGCCACTTTTGCCTGTCGTTTACGTGTCTGTCATAGTTTGACCTCATAACAAACCAGATGTGCAGATCAAAGCTGTCCAGACACTATACAAATCAAATGTAAGTGTAATTCATTGGACGACTATGTACCTTCGCATTTCAATTGGAATCACGACTCAAGATTAAAAATTATATATGTATATATACACATACATATATATGAAGATGACACGTCTCTACTTCACAGTGCCAATTTTTAGCAGGACACATATTTTACATAATTATAGTATGTTACTTAACATTTTACAATGTCTTAATGTTTCCAAAAAAACTTGAAATTGTTGGTAAAACATTTATACTCCTATTGCTGTA